>NW_009952441.1:388220-393666 GCF_000747805.2 Chaetura pelagica | reverse complement strand
GCTGAAATCTCCCCAGAGGTTTTCTGAATCCCCTAACCCTCCACTCTGTTCCCTAGAGCCAATTCATCCGACACCAGTAGCCTTCATTCCCACAGACACTTCCTACCCCGTCTCTCCCATATCTTACCCTCTGTCGGTGTCTGAACCAGGGCTGGATGAGGGCAAGGAGGACGCTGAGGAAGCAGTTCCAGGTGAAATAGCGAATGCCGAAGAGCAGGCACCTTACATGTCCCCTACTAGGTTAGACACGTTCTTCAACAACTGCAAGCCGCTTCCAGAAGAAGCACCTGAGATACCTCCAGAGCCCCCGTGTATGCCTGCAGAACCTCCGGCTGAAGTTGTTAGTGCCCCAGAAAACAACTATTTGGAAAACAACAATGCTGCGCCGGCAAATCCAGAGGAGGCAGTAACGTGGCCTGACCCCTTCACCAATACAGAAGATGACTTGGACCTTGGCCCCTTCTCACTCCCAGAGCTGCCACTCCAACCAAAGGACGTTGCAGAGACAGAGATGACGGAGGCAGAAGCAGTAGAAGAAAGCCCAGAAGCAGCTTCAGAAACGAGCCCTGGGATCATTAAAGCCAGCACGTCCGTAATAGCATCTGGAGAGCCGGAGGAGCCACCAGCCAGCCAGGCAGCTGCTGTCCTGCCCGTGGAGACGGAGGCACAAGCCGAGGAGCAGAAACCAGAAGTGGCTGCACAAGAAGCCACCTCAGAAGCACTGAACATAGCTGAGGAAAAAGGAGCAGAGGACTCGGAGGCCCAGGTTTTCCATCAGACCCCGTCTGAGTCCGCTCCAGCGGAGAGCAAAGAGGTGGAGGCCGTGCACGAAGACCTGTCTTCTTCTGGTGGGGTGGCAGAGAGCAGCTCCCAGACCTGCCCCCCACCCGTGGCCACCACCGAGGGCAGTGTCTCACAGGAGGGTGCTGCAGCACGGGGTGGGAGCCAAGTCCCTTCCTCCCAGGCAGATGCACCTCCAGGCAATGCTCAAGTGGAAAGCATTGAACCAGTGCAAAAACCAGTAGCAGAAGCTCCCAAACCGCCCAAAATAGAAGAGATTCCTCAGCGGATTACCAGGAACCGGGCTCAGATGCTCGCCAACCAAAACAAGCAGAACGCTGCCTCTTCCGAGAAGGAATTCCCTCCCGTGTCTGCGCCTGCCACCCGTGCCAAGGGCCGCATCACGGAGGAGGACGATTCCCAGGCTCAGCACCCGCGCAAGCGCCGCTTCCAGCGCTCCAACCAGCAGCTGCAGCAGCAGATCAACACGTCCACCCAGCAGACGAGGGAGATGATCCAGCAAACACTGGCAGCTATCGTAGATGCTATAAAACTGGACGACATTGAACCTTATCACAGCGACAGGTCCAACCCCTACTTTGAGTACCTCCAGATCAGGAAAAAGATTGAAGAGAAGCGGAAAATCCTGTGCTACATCACTCCCCAAGCTCCGCAGTGCTACGCTGAGTATGTCACCTATACAGGCTCCTACCTGTTGGATGGGAAGCCTCTAAGCAAGCTCCATATTCCAGTGGTGAGTCACCTTCTCTCTTTGAACTGCAGCAGTAGGGACTGTCCCCTCCCTTGCTGCTACAAGCACTGCCAGGTTGTCCCCCTGTGCAATGCCCCTGGTGCCCCAGCTATGCTCTGTCATGCTCATGATGAGAAATCAAAGCCTTGGTAAGTGGGTGATAAAGGCAGCCTCTGAGATGTATTTTGACAGGTGAGACCTTGGGTTTGTGCTTAGGAACCTGAGGTTTGTTCAGGCTTTAGAGCAGGTCTGTATGAATCCACTGGATTGGAGGCTGGAAGGTGAAGCTGCTTTTACAGGCAGTGTAGTGATTGGATAATGAACCTAGAAAACTGCAGGAAAAAGATGGCTTTTAACTCCTGCCTTCACTTTTCCAAGCCCTGAGGTTTGACTTGCCAATAGCTCTTGCTCCTTGGCCATGGGGTCTTGCATTTCACTGCTGTGCTGCATGCACAGGTTTGCTAATACAAATACATCCATGAGCTTGATGCTGCAGGCAGTAAATCTGGGATCCAGCCTAGAGGAGGACCAGCCACATCAGGCTTTGCTCTGTGCAGCAGGTGGCGTGAAACACCCTGGTCTGTGGGTATTCCTGTTGCAGTGCAGCCCATACATAGAATGATTTAATTGTTTTGGTTGGAAAAGACCCGTAAGATCATCAAATCCAACTGTTAACCCAGCACTGCCAAGGCCACCACTTGACCACGTCCCTAAATACTGTATCTGAGTACGATTAAGTACCATATCAGCACCAATTACTGTTGGTGTCAGTTAATACGTGCCTCCTCTGCCCCAGCACCTCTGCATTGACATCAGCTTGTCCCTTGCTAGACTAATCCCAAGAAGTAACCCTGTTCTGCAGCTTGGGCTGTGCTTGAGGAGCACCTTGCTCCCCAGGAAAGCACGGGACAGATCAGGACACAGGCTCACAGCCCGAGCTGCTCATGGCAACTTTTCTCCAGCAGTATCATCCCTTTCTGCAGACATGCTCAGGCACTTTCACAAACTGCCCTTGCAGCATGTGGGGTGATTCATGCTCAGGCTCTGCAGGCCCAACTCGTCTCTCAGCACTGGCCACCTTCTTGCCCTGTTGTCTCACCCCTGGCTATGGTCTGACCACTGGCAGGACCTTGTCCTTTGCCAGATTTCCTCCTCCATCGAGCTCTGTGCAGCGCCCCATGGGGTGGCATTGCCTCCCTCTCCAAGGGTTCCCCCGCGGGCTCCTGTCCCAGCCATCAGGGGCTCTAACCCGGGCTGTGCTGTGCCCGCAGATCGCGCCGCCTCCGTCCCTCGCCGAGCCTCTCAAGGAGCTCTTCAAGCAGCAGGAAGCTGTCCGGGGGAAACTGCGGCTCCAGCACAGCATAGAGCGGGGAAGGGAGCGCTCCGGAGAAATTACTTCTGGGAAAGAGGTCTGGAATTTCCTCTGCTGGAGGGACTGAGGCTGCCACACTTCACTGCTTCCTTCGCTCTTCCTCAGGAGAAGCTCATCGTCTCCTGCGAGCAGGAGATCTTGAGAGTCCATTGTCGGGCAGCGCGGACTATTGCCAACCAGGCTGTGCCCTTCAGTGCCTGCACCATGCTGCTGGACTCCGAGGTCTACAACATGCCTCTAGAAAATCAGGTCAGCACCTGTCTGGGCAGTGGGGAAGTGTCTGAGAGGTGCTGTGCAGGCCCTCAAGGCAGGCGGTGCTTTTCTGGGGGGTGAAGGGATGTGGGCAGGAGTTAGTCGTGCTCTCCATGCTGGGGTGCTGGTCACTCGTGGTGGCACAGCCCACATGAGCCCACCCCAGCACCTTTCTCAGGACCCTCTGCCTTTCTTCTTGGTCAGGATCACCTGCACAGTTGAAAGATTTCTTTTACTGTGCCCTGGGATAGCTCTTCCTCTTGGAGGAAGAGCAGGGAACCATGGCATTGATTTGTGTCTGCATAGTGGCTTTGGAGGAGCCAGACTCTGACTCCCAGCCCACAAAAAGCCATCATTTCTTCCTTGGATTTCACATCACTCTGTGCCAGGGAAGGGGGAATAGTGTCTGGTGTCCATGCAGCTGTGTTGGTCCTGAGCCACCCACCAGCACCCTCTGCAGCCCCCTTCCCTCTGGCCTGGCTGGGGAAGCAGCTGCTGCATTGCAGGAGGGATCCTGTGCAGGGACAGGATCCTGGCTTTGTAGTGACCTGGTGTATTGATCCAGGAGCTTTGATTTATCCCTTGGCATTTCCCAGCCAAGAGCTGGTGCTTCTCAGTGAAGATGTTATGATCTTGGGCACGAGCTGATGGAGACAGAGGTGTGGGTGCTGTGATGGGCTGGCACAGGTGGATCCTCTGCAAAGCAAACAGAAATGGGGACTGTGTGCAGGTGGGTGTGTGGGCATCTGTGGGGCTGAAGTCCTGGCAAAGGGCTTCAAAAGCAGCTGGGAGCAGCGCTTTCTTCTCCCTCCCTGCAGGCACCTTTTTTCTGATGAGTGTGTGCCCTGAGAGGGGTTTGAACATGGCCTGCTGGACCCGTAAATGCTTAAAATTCAAAAGATACCTAGCGTGTAATTCCCTTTTGTTGTCTGTGCTTAGGGAGATGAAAACAAATCGGTCAGAGACCGTTTCAACGCGCGACAGTTCATTTCCTGGTTGCAGGATGTGGATGACAAGTACGATCGGATGAAGGTGAGAGGCACGTGGGCAGCCACTGGTGCTGTGGCTCTGCCTCTGGAGGGAGGGGGTCCCCAGAGGGGTCCCGGCTGTTGCTGGAGCCTGGGAGCTGCCTTTGTGGTTTCCAAAAATCTGCTGGGAGCAGGTGTGCTGAGGTGGGCTCGTGGAGCCTCTCTCTGCTGGTTCCAAAAAGGGGGAAGGGAGACATGTTCTGCTCAGGGTTGGCTGGCTGGCTGCTGTTCTGCTTCGTGCCATATGGTCTGGAGCTTTCTCGGTCAGTGCAACCCTCAGGGACTGCTCTTCACCAGCAGCACATGCTGCAGTGAGCTCCAAACCTATGGCAGACTTCAAGGTGGCAGGAGCCCACACAATGATTTGCAGAGCTCGGGGTGAGAAACTCCAGCACAGTAGGGAGCAGGGACAATGCTGCTTTCAGTGGGTGACAGGGAGGGAGGTGGCAGTTCCCACAAAGGGAGCAGCACCCTGCTCTTGTGCTGTTGGGGCCAATGGAGACTGTCTTCCAAGGCTGTCACCAGCGGGGTCAGTGCTCATGAGTGCTTACCAGCCTTCTAAAGCCATTCCACAAGGCCTTTTTGGGTTTGTCCCTCCTCCTGCTGGAATTGGGCTCAGCAGATGCCCCTACTCCATGCTTCCCTCCTGTGTGGATGCACATGCCATCCCTTGCTCCATTTGCTGCCCTGCCCGCCGCCATGGCCACAGGTCCTCAACCTTTGCCAGGTGGGATGGGCAGGAGGAGCCTTTCCCACCCTCTCCTGCTCACCCCTCATATCCCCTTGGTGTTTTTTCCCCCCCCCGATCCAGACATGCCTGCTCATGCGACAGCAACACGAAGCTGCTGCCCTGAACGCAGTGCAAAGGATGGAGTGGCAGCTGAAGGTGCAGGAGCTGGACCCCGCGGGGCACAAATCCCTCTGTGTGAACGAGGTACCCTCGTTCTATGTGCCAATGGTCGACGTGAACGATGACTTTGTGCTCTTGCCGGCATGACAGTTCAAAGCCAGGAGACAGCGCTGAACACTGGCAAGGACGGGAGCCCTCCGAGGTCGGGCGGTCGAGCTCACATTCACCCTTACCGCTTGCTGATGAATCCCTGGTCAGAGGAGGAGGAAGCAGCTATCGGCAGAAAATAAAACAATAAGAGAAATAATTGCACTTTCTTCACAAGGCGTCCCTCGCTCCCGGACTGACGGCGGCTCCGCCGGGCACAGCGCGGGGCGCGTCTCCTTTCCAGCCGGCGGCTGCGCGGGAGGCAG
>NW_009952441.1:385181-387846 GCF_000747805.2 Chaetura pelagica | reverse complement strand
GGTGGGGACGGGGCGGGGAGGCCCGCGGGCCCCGCAGGAGGAGCAGAGCGGCCGGCGGGGCGGGAGGAGATGGTGACGCAGAGAAAGGACTTTGCCAACTGTGTTTTTAATGGAGTAAAATCCATGTGGTTTATATATATTTTTTTTTTCCTTTAATCTTGGGCATTTCGTTTCTCTTTCTGAGAACATAACTTGAAAACACTACAGAGCCAATACTCATATAAAGAAAAATTGTATCCCATAAATGCTGTACAGTTTTTATATACATTAACAATGTACTTTTGCTGCCTTCTAGATAATTTATTTTGCAACACATTACTGCACAGTTGTAAATAACTTATGTACTGTAACATCACTTTCAGTTATGTGTAAAGAAATAAATAAATTAATTAAAATTATCTTTGTATGTATAGCTCACCCTAGGCAGCTCTTTCCCAGGACAGTGTGCAGTTATGTGGAAGCCTGTCTGGAGAAGGTATGGAGAGATATCACCTGTGGTCCATGTTGCCAGGATCTCCAGATGCTGACCTGATTTTTAACAGCATGTGGTTTTTCTCCTCTATCCCCTGCCCCTTTGACTTCAGTGGAAACGTGAACCTGGCGGTGCTGACCCTGTGCTGCAGGTGGGGGGACCCCAGGGAGCCCCCCCGTGCCATGTGCCAGCTGGGGACACAGTGTGATGTGACAAAGGATGTTTGGGCTCGGGCTGGTGAGTTTCTGGAGCAGCCGCGCATCAAGGAGCTGCTCTTTTGGGGCTGCAAAGCAAGGGGAAGGACGAGTGAAGCCCAGTGCTGCCCAGGTTTGGTCCCTGCTGGAGCTGCTTCCTGGTGGGAAGGAGCTCAATGTGCCCTTGTATTGGGTGCCAGCTCTTCCTGCCGCCATCCTGCTGCTGTGTGCCCGCACCGTGGCCTGTTCCACAGGGAGCTGTGTTGGATGTGCAGCTCTTGGTGGAGCTGTAACCCAGCCCGGGCTTGGGGCAGTTGGCAAAGTCGACCCTCGAGCACAAACTCACAGGGGTGTTGCTGGAGACAGAGCCAAGTGCCTCTTCCAAGCCCTCCGTGCCTTGCACCTGCTGCTCGGCCTCTCCCGCAGCAGGAACTCGGCAGCCCCCGCGCTGCCTCTGCCACAGCTGCTGCCCCAGGCTGGAGCAGCCAGACCCGTGGACTCCTGCTGCTGGCACCTCCTTCTCCTCCTGCTTTTTTCTGCTCAGCTTTGCCGCGTGCACGTGGTGGTTGAACGTCCCAGCTGCTGCTTTTGGAAGCAGAGATGTTACAAATGCGACTTGGCTCCTCTTCCTCTGACCTAAGGGGTCCAGAGGGGACCTGCTGAATTCACAGCCGCTTCTCAGCCCTGTTCGCCTCCTTCCGAGGCTCTTGCTCAGCCCGGGCAGCCCCACCAGGCCCAGGTGGGCTTGGCAGGGTGCAGGCAGGAGCAGGCAGCCCGGGCTCAGCCTGCCAGACACAAGTCCCCAGCAGCCGAGCACCCACTGCACTGAGACGCCTCCGCACCAGCTCCCCCCTCACTGTGTTGGCTTTGCAGCTGCGTGAGGAATTTTCCATGGTCCTTGAGCTGGGCACCTCAGGGGTTTCACTCCACCACCTCACAGCCCGGGGCTCCTGTCTTCCCCAGCTCCTGCCTCGGCTCCAAGGGCCTGTTCCTGGCAGGGATGGGGTGGGGTCACCACCGGCAGAGCAGGACGGGCAGTTTGCTGGTGGTGACGGTGCCATGGGCACAGCCAGAGGGATTTTCACCCCAAATCCTTACCCTGGGCCACGTGGGTAACTGGCACAGGCACCTGGGATAGGAAGCTGGTCTGCTTTGGGGCTTCATTCCAAAACATGAGGAAGTGACCACAAGTAGCACTTATTTTTAAACTCATTTCCAGCCCTGCTCCCTCTTTTGTTAAACAATTGTACATTTCTGTGAGCACAGAGAGACCTTTCATCTGCCCTGCACAGCAAGAAGGGTCCCGTGCTGTGTTGGGTCCCACGGCTGGGAGGCTCGGGACTCACGGGGTTAAGTTTTCCGTCTTTCCACTCCTCTGGGCCACGTAGGAAGGTGCAGGCACCTCCCAGGTCCCACCTCTGGGTGCCGGTCCGACCTGCGTGGCAGCGCGTGGGCTGTGACCGGGGCTGTGACGCCAAGGCCGGGTGATCTTACCCCGTGTTTGTGGCACCACGGCCCCGGTGCCGCCCCGGCAGCCCCGTCCCCCGTTCCCACCTGGGCAGGTTAAATGCTGCTGTGGTTTCGCAGGTGGGATTTTCCTCCCCCCGCTGCAGGCAGGGAGCTGAGAGCTGCTGTTGTCCCTCAGCGGTCGCGGTTGGAAATAAATGGAAAAGAGACAAAGAGAGAGAGAAAAAACAAACCAGAAAATCTTGTTTGCACCTCGGCTGTTTCGCTGCCGTTTCCCACGGGCTCAGCAGGGGGTCAGTGGGCTCTGACCAGTTCCTTCCTGGGGGGACCAGACCCCACCAGCCCCCTTTGAGGTCTGAGGGGACTCAGGTGCGTTTTGTGTGGTCCCCTCTGCAGCCCGGGACCCCCGGCGCCAACTGCACCTGGGCTTGGGCGCCTTGGCCGGGACCACCATGGAGGGGGGGGGCAAATTGGGCTTGGGGGGACAAACTGGGCTGGGGGAACCAAAGCAGGGTTGGGGTGGGAGCGTGAC
>NW_009952441.1:381907-383241 GCF_000747805.2 Chaetura pelagica | reverse complement strand
GCCTGTGTGCAGGGGGAGGGGGCTGAGCCGTGCCCTGGGGTTGGCACCCAGCCGTGCCCAGGGAGTGCCAGGGCAGCACCGCAGGCTGGCACACCCTGACCGGGGACACAGTGGGGACTAAAAGCTGCCCAGGGCTCTCCAGGTGGAGTGCAGGGTTGTCCCCACCACCCCAGGTAAATGTTTGCTCAGGTTTGAAGTTGAGGGTTTCTGGGCAGTGTTGCTTTGAAATAGAGAAGGGGCAGTTAACGCTGGAGGGGGGCCAGGCCTCTGGGGAGCCCTGTGACACTGACGCTCACACCCCAGGTGCCCGGCGCTGCTGCTGGAGTCTCCACGCTGGCTGCTGGCCACCTGGCAGCTGGAGAAGGCCAGGAAGACCCTGCAGGCACTGGCTGAAAGTAGTGGCCCCGGCTCCCACGATGGCTCCTGCCACCAGGAAAGCCTCCTTGCAGGTGCGTGTTGGGGCTGCCAAGGCTGGGCCGCTGGGTCCCCTCCCCAGACCTTTGCTGCCAGGAGCAGTAGGACAGTGCTGGTTCTATCCCCCTGTCACAACAGAGCTGGAGTCCCTGGCTGAAGGGTCCCTGCAGCCCCAGTACCACACTGTCTGTGAGATCTATGGCACCAGGGTCATCTGGAAGAACGGAGTCATCCTTGGCTTTGCAGCGTGAGCAGGCGGGGGGGACAGTGGTGGTGGGTGGGGGTCCTGCTCGCCGCCCCCTGACCCTGCTCTCCCACAGGTTCATCGGCTCTGGCATCCGCCACTGCTTCACCCGCAACCTGTCCCCACACCTGCCCAGCTTCTTCTCCTCCTACTTGGTGCTGGTGAGCACCGAGGCAGCTGCCTGCCTCTTCGTCTGCCTGACGGCCGAGCGCTTCGGGCGCCGCGCCATCCTCCTGCTCTGCACCATCCTCACCGGCATCTCCTCCCTCCTGCTGCTGGCCCTCACCCAGTGTAAGGGTGGAAGGGGACCCTGCTCTCCCAGGGGTGGGATGGGGCTGGGGCTGGGAATAGGATGACTGGGGGGTGGCTGTGTGTGCAGGATTTGATCCTTGATGGTGCTTTCGTCTCCTCACCAGACCTGCTGGACCTCATTGTCCTGACCCTGTCTGTGGTGGGTGTCACTGCCTCCCATGCTGTCACCATGCTCAGCATCTTCTTTGCCAGCGAGGTCCTTCCCACTGTGGTCAGGTAAGGAGGGCCAGTGCCATGCTGGGTCAGGAGGGGCAGGGGGGTCAATCAGGCAGGGTTCCCAGGCCCCTTCTGAGCATGTTTCCCCTGCAGGGGCGCTGGGCTGGGCCTCGTGGTGGGGGCCAGCTTCGTGGGCAAGGCGGCCGCC
>NW_009952441.1:381033-381418 GCF_000747805.2 Chaetura pelagica | reverse complement strand
ACCCCCCATGGCATCCCCCATGACTACTCCCGCCTTGCCACCTCCACCAAGAGGATGCTGAACTCCCCAGCCCCTCCCTGTGAGACATAGCTGTGCCCCCCCCACCCCCTCCAGTCCTCAGGGTCTCCCTGCTGCTGGTCGGGGGGCTGAGCACAGAGCCAGGACCCTCACAGAGCACCAGGACCCCCATCCGTGGGTGCTTGCAGGGATGGTGGGATGCACCCAGGACGTGTGTGATGGCTGGGCTGGGGGGGTGCACCCACCCCACAGTGGGGCCGGATCCTGCCCCAGGAGGAGCTGTGCTGGGAGCCCTGGGGCAGGGGTGATGCCCCCCGGAACGTTTGTGGAGGGGGTGATGCCCCCCAGGGGGTTTGTGGCGGGTGCT
>NW_009952441.1:361156-361495 GCF_000747805.2 Chaetura pelagica | reverse complement strand
CGGTGCCGGTGTGGGGGTCCAGCTGCAGCCAGTCTGCCGGGTCATAGAGGAGCGCAGAGCTGTGGGCACAGGGGGGGGTTCACACCATCATCTCCCCCAAAATAACCCGCTGAGGGCGGCAAGCATGAATGCCCCAACACAGCGGGTGCCAAGAGGTGATGTGAGGGGAGCAGGTGCCAAAACCCAGAGGCTGAGACTCACGTGAGGGTCTGGAGCTGGTGGGTGTCGGGGTCACTGGCGGTGTAGGTGGTGATGGGGGTGCCCGGGGGGGTCCCCTCCAGCACGCTGACCCGCCGCGGGTTCTCCCGGAAGATGGGGGCTTCGTTCCCATCCCGCCAC
>NW_009952441.1:359191-360618 GCF_000747805.2 Chaetura pelagica | reverse complement strand
AGCCTCTCAGGAGCCCAGAGGTCCTGCAGCTGCTAGCCACCCGGGCAGCCCCCATTCCTGGGTCCTCTCATAGTCTGAGCTCTGGTTTTACCAGCTGGGGGTCTCTGGCTGCCCTCAGTCCCGGTGTCACCCTGGTGTGACCCTGGTGCCCCTCACGGCCAGTACCTCACGGTCGAGGCCAGACCGTGCAGTGCAGATCTCGCCGGTGGTGGCGTTGATGCTGAACATGCCAGCAGAGCCCTGCTCCAGGATGGAGTATCGCACCACCGCGTTGTCTGTGTCGGGATCGTCGGCGTCGGTGGCCTCCACAGTCATCATGCAGGTCCCTGCGGCCACAGGAGCACCTGGTGAGTGCTGGTGTGGGGTTGCCTCACCTGACCTCCCCCCAGCAGCCCCCCAGCTGGTCCCACCTGGCTCAGCCCCCTCCACCACACGCCCCGTGAAGACGTCCTGCCGGAAGAGTGGCCGGTTGTCATTCTGGTCCACCACGATGATCTCCAGGTCAGTGGGATCCTCCAGTGTCACACCACCCAGGTCCAGTGCGAAGGCTTTTAGCTAAAGGGAGGGGCAGAGCAGGTGGGTCAGGGCCTGGCTGGGGGAGCTGGGGAGGGGGCTGCAGGCAGCTGGGCAGCTTCCTTACCCGGAAGCGGTCGTTCTCCTCCCGGTCCAGCATGGTGTTAAGGAAGACCTTCCCGGTGAATTTGTCAATGGAGAAGATGCCTAGAGGCTCCTCATCCACTCCTGGGCCCTTGATGCTGTAGATCACCCCCCCAGGCTGCTGCTTGTCTGACTTGATCTGTCCCAGGGAAAGCAGGTCCTGGGGCTGGGGTCTGTCCCCTTCTGGGGTCCCCTTCTGCCCTCAGATTCCTCTCAATGCCATGTGCCCTTCCTAGGGTGCCCCCCACCCCACCACCTGGAAGAGACGGGGGCAGTGGTGCTTCCTGCCTACCTGCACCAGGAGGTGAGGGATGCGCTTGTGGTTCTCCGAGACGCTGATGGGGGGGATCACCCAGGCCCTCTTCACCCGCCGTGGACCTTCGTGCTGCCGCCAGGCCTGGGGGCTGCCTGGGGCTGTGGCACCCCCCTGGCCTGGGCTGGCACCCTGGGGGGGTGACACGGTGCTGCTGGTGACCCTGAAACCTCCAGAGTGGGGTGTAATGCCAGGGTAGTGGCAGAGCATTGCACCCTGGCTGGGTGTCCAGTGCTGGGGCGCATGGTGCTGGCACCCCCTGAGGGAGTTAGGTCTTGGGGTGCAGAGAGGCCACCCAGCTGCCCCAGGAGCTTCATGTTGACATCCTGGTGTGACAGTGTCAGGCATCCTGCTGGGAAGGGGTGGCCCACAAACAGTCTCCAGAGCCAGGCTGTGACCCGTGGGACCCCTGCGGTGCACCCCGGGAGGGCTGTGCCGGGGGTTGCTGGGGATGGTG
>NW_009952441.1:355503-359028 GCF_000747805.2 Chaetura pelagica | reverse complement strand
TGAGGGGGCCCGTGCTGCGGGGGGTCTCTGCTCTGCAGCCCCCCATTCCTCCCCTGCCTGGAGCATCTAGCTGTGGGGCCCAGGCTAGAACCCCAACAGCCCCATATGGCTGAGGCTTGAGATCATAGTGAGGAGATCTGGGGGTACACACTTGGATGGGGAGGTGCAGAGTAACTGATCCCCCATCATTAATTAAGGAGAATTGATAATCTTAATGGGATTTGAAAGTAAATAGTATATTGTAATTTTTAACCTTTTATTATCCAATTTTTCAATTTTTTTCACTTTGGTTTGTGTTTAGAATCAGAGTGATATACATAAGGAACAACTCATAGCAAATATATTCATACCTGTGTTTCGTGTTTCAGCCACAAGGCTGATTTGTGTCCTATTGGTTGAACTAATAAGTACTAATGTATTCTATAGGTAAATCTATTGATTCAAAGGCACTTGGAAATATTGGTTTCTCAATTAATAAATGGCTGTGCACAGCAGCTTGATTTGAATTAGGCTGCAAAATTAAAATGATCCTCAATAATCAGGACTTTTTGTATTTTTAAGAATTCTTTTCTCAGTCTTGAATTTAATATTAATTTTTGTGTCCTTGATTGTTAAGCTTTGTTTTCAAGTGCCAAACATAGTGAGGCTGTTAAGAAATATCACTTAACTTTCAAATTGTCTTGTCTGTTTTGTCCTCATTGACATTTTACTCTCCTTTTGTAGATTAAATCTAAGATGTAAAAGGGTATTAAAATAATATTTTTTTTCATTATTCTATCAAAGCACGCATTATTTTTGAGAAAATAAAAAAGGCTAATTCATTGCTGTTGTTATGTGATACAGCACACCAGTTCCATATATGCCGAAGAGCAAAGAGGGTATCTTGTTTGTCAAAAGCTAAATAAATATTCAAATCAGATCAAGGTTCAGAGAAGTTGGTAGCAGACACAAATGTCTATTGATGCTGGAGCCTTCATCTCTTTCTGTTCATATTTTCCATCATAGCTGTCCTGAATCCATACCAAAGTCATACCCACTTTACATTCTGTTCACTGCCTTTTTTTCCACAACTTCATGAAAATCCCTGAAGCAGCATGGTTCACATTAAGAGGAAATTCCACAAATGAAACATGAGAAATGAATCTGCTTTGGAGGTAGAAGTTCTAGAATATACAGAGATGAGAATTCATTGCAACTGCAACATTTTATTGCAAGGGTAAGCAAAGTGAGGATAAGAAGTTACAAAAAAAAATATATTGGATATGCAAAGTTCAGTAGTAATATAATTTCATAATAGATAATGAAAAAAATAATTATTTAGCTACTTCAGAGAAAAAGAGAAGATAAAAGGGAAGGTAAGAGCTCTAATTATCAGAAAGTAAATACACTAGAGGGGAGGAAAAGTGGAATTTCTAAGTACTTGCTCTGCTTCAGTTCACTCAAAACAACTCTTCTGTGAAATGATTAATTATGCTGGGAGTAGATGAACAACATAAGAGAAGAGACATCAACACCGTAAAGAGCAAGTGAGAAATTACCTGGACTGAATTAATGTTTTGAATCAGCAAGGCCAGATTAAATCCATCAGAGAGTACTAAAGGAATTAGCCAATGAGGTTTCATAGTCCATGGCAAATGATTTTACAGAACTCCAAGGAGATCCTAGGGTTGCAGATTAGAAGCCTGACATCCATTATAGGAAACATACCAGCTAAAAAGAGATGTAACATGAATAAAAGTATTATTAGTGCTAGAATGATGTTAAGGCACAGAGCAAAACAAATGTTAGCGTTTAAAAAGGACTTATATATTAGACAGAAGTGTCGTATATATGATATCTTTTGCCAAATAAGCATATTTACTACACTAATTCAAGGTATTGTAAGGTACAACCTGTAGAAAAGAAAAATCTAGGTTACCATAGCTCACTGAAACCAGATAGCATCTACACCAAATATTACCGAAACATTTCAGAAAGCAGAAAACCAAAGATGATTGCTCAATAAGGACTCTACGAACTTCATAGTTCTAGTAATCCTTAATAAACCCACACTTAATCCCCAGTCCATTAACTGTTGGCCTAGCTTAAATCCCTCTTTCCTCATAATTGATACTTCTTAACTTGTAAGATTCACATCTCAAAATCAGAAGTCAAAGTAGAAAACTAGTATGACTTATAACTTTTAAGTTTATACTGCTGGGCTCATCTACAGCCTCTTGAACATTAGATACAGATAAATCACCCATAAAGCAAAAAAGTAGATACTAAGTCACTCTCCTGAACAGAAGTCAGTTAATGGTGACAGATAAATGTTGCCATCTACAAAAAGTTTTCACCTCCAGTGTTCCCCCAGATTACCTTCTCTGTTTCTCTTCCAAATCTATCAGTCCACTGATAGCAACATGCCTTGGTCTTTGTTTCCAACATTAGACCAAATGTATAACTTATAGAATCATAGAATCATAGAATCATAGAATCTTAGGGGCTGGAAGGGACCTCGAGAGATCATCTAGTCCAACCCCCCTGCCAGAGCAGGGTCACCTAGAGTACATCACACAGGAACTCATCCAGGTGGGTTTTGAATGTCTCCAGTGAGGGAGACTCCACAACCTCCCTGGGCAGTCTGTTCCAGTGCTCTGTCACTCTTACAGTAAAAAAATTTTTTCGGATATTCACCTTGAACTTCCTATGCTCCAATTTACACCCATTACCCCTTGTCCTATCACTGGTCATCACTGAGAAAAGCCTAACTCCGTCCCCCTGACACTCACCCCTTACATATTTGTAAACATTGATGAGGTCACCCCTCAGTCTCCTTTTCTCCAAGCTAAAGAGACCCAGCTCCCTCAGCCTTTCCTCATAAGGGAGATGTTCCACTCCCTTAATCATCTTCGTAGCTCTGCGCTGGACTCTTTCAAGCAGTTCCCTGTCCTTCTTGAACTGAGGGTCCCAGAACTGGACACAATATTCCAGATGTGGCCTCACCAATGCAGAATAGAGGGGGAGGAGAACCTCTCTTGACCTACTAACCACACCCTTTCTAATGCACCCCAGGATGCCATTGGCCTTCTTGGCCACAAGGGCACATTGCTGGCTCATGGTCATCCTCCTGTCTACCAGGACCCCCAGGTCTCTTTCACCTACACTACTCTCCAGCAGTTCAGGGTGGTGGGGCCCGCCGGCCCTCCCCCCTGCCACTGGCACAGCTCTGGCTGCCACACGGCACTGGGATCCCTGTCCCCCCGACATCCAACTTAGAACAGTCACCCCCCCCCATCCCCTCTCCCTCCACAAACCGGGGGTGCAGGGATTTTGGGGGTCCAAACCACACCAGCCCAGGCCTACAGCCGTGCTTGGTTGGTCACCTTACTTCGGAGGGTCCTGCCTTCCATCCGACTCCCTCTGATCTACCCAGGCCAGTGCAAGAGCTGGTTTTGGGACCAGTTGTGCCCCCAGTGTGGCTGACAGGACCAGTCATGCCCCTAATGTGGGTGGAGTGGGACCAGTTGTGGCCCCAGCCCAGAG
>NW_009952441.1:354340-354647 GCF_000747805.2 Chaetura pelagica | reverse complement strand
CCAGGTGGCATTGCCCATGGCCTTGGGGACCCCCCCATCTATTCCTGATGTCTGGGCTGTGTTGGTGTCCCGGGGTCACATCCAGTGACAAGGGGATGGAGCAGGTCTCCAGGTTCATCCAGTGGCACAAGGTCACCAGAACTCATTCCAGCTGAGTGTGGGCTTCAGGGCACCAAAACTTGGTGCTTTAATGAGGCTTTTAATTAACGGGTCCCATCTATAGGGATGAACAGCTGTAGGGGAGTGGTGGAGGGAGCCTTGGGGGGCCAGCGTGGCAACCCCAAGCCAGGGGCTGGGGCCACCAGGG
>NW_009952441.1:322600-354258 GCF_000747805.2 Chaetura pelagica | reverse complement strand
GGCATTGCCCATGGCCTTGGGGACCCCCCCATCTATTCCTGATGTCTGGGCTGTGTTGGTGTCCCGGGGTCACATCCAGTGACAAGGGGATGGAGCAGGTCTCCAGGTTCATCCAGTGGCACAAGGTCACCAGAACTCATTCCAGCTGAGTGTGGGCTTCAGGGCACCAAAACTTGGTGCTTTAATGAGGCTTTTAATTAACGGGTCCCATCTATAGGGATGAACAGCTGTAGGGGAGGGGTGGAGGGAGCCTTGGGGGTCCAGCGTGGCAACCCCAAGCCAGGGGCTGTGGCCACCAGTGCCCGAGGGCTGAGCCACCTCCCTGCCAAAGCCACCACTGAGAAGAAAACCCAGAGAAGAGCCACAGCCGGGTCCCCACACAGAGGTGTGAGTCAAACTACTCATTTTAGTGTGTGACAAGCAGGTGTTTTACAGTATTTGCTACCTGTGATCATCCATCAAAGCAATCGATAGTGTTCCTGCAGAGTTTTATTAATGATCTTGTCACCAGGCTGGTGCTGGGTGCCTGGGGTTGTCGAGAATGATAGATCATTAAGAGCTTTTGCTGCTATTTATTCTCCAGTGACCTTGTCTCTCTCCATTGTTGCTTGCTTAAGAGTTATGAATGTGAGACATGATAATTTGATATTGATCTATCTGGTAAGTTAAAAAATTTACTGCATCGTTGATGTTTTAACAAAGGACCCGCTTGGTCCTTCCTCAGCCCTGAGAGCTGTGGTGCTCAGCTCTGTGCTTCATGGAGTGACTTGTGCCCTCCCTGGTGCTCCCAGGCTCCCATCAGCTGGTGGGGGAAATCTGGGACTCCCTGTCCACCCCCCTGGCGTGGGGCAGGGCTGGGGCAGGATCCCTCTGCCATGCTCCTGTGCCCTGTCCCCGCAGCAGGGATGGACCCACAGGGATGTGGTTTGGGGGCCACAGGGCAGGGTCACCGTGACTGGCAGCTCATGCTTGAAGTCAGACAGGGACAAAAACCTGTTTCCAAAGGTGGGGTTTATGGATACTGGCTGTCTTCTTGAAATCAGTGACCTTCAGACGTGGGTGCTGGGGTTGGCACAGGCACGGGAGCACACGTGCAGTACAACTGATGCTGCATCTGCTCCTGCTGCCTTCAGCACCTTGCTTGGCTCTTCTGCACTGGCCCATGTGCCCACTGTGGCTCCCACCCCTCACCAGGCTGCAGCCACAGCCAGAACTTGAGCCTGTCTCCATGGCCTGAGCCACAGCAGGTAACGGGGCACCCAGGGAGAGCAGGATCCCACTGGCAAGGGGACCCACCTGCTCTCTGGGCCTTTCCCTCTCTAGAAACCAAACTATGGGGCAAGTCATGGAGGCCCTGGGAAAGGGCAGAGGGGAGGCAGAACACCCAGGCAGCACCAGGGCTGGCTGGAGACCCGAGATTCATTCAGAGTCACATCCTGTGGCAACGTGGCCTGGGGCAGAGCTACAGTGGGAACAGGGATGAGCATCCAGAGGCAGGCAGAGGAGACCCTGTGGGATGAATCCTACTTTTATTAGACTTTATTCAGGGACCAGACTGCTCGTGTCTGGCACTGCTCACCACTGCTGGTACCTCATAGGCCCCCATGGTAGAAAAAGCCCTGGGGCTGCTGTGAGGTCCTGCCTGACCTCCTGGTCACACACTAGGTTGGGTAGAAGCGCTGCAGAAGCTCCTTCTTGTTGACTTTCCCCATCTGGTTGCGTGGGATCTCCTCCACCACAATCAGCTCAGTTGGGATGGTGTAGGGTGCCATGGTCTCCCTGCAACGCCCAAGATCAGGCCATTAGAGCCAAAACAGCAACACTTCCAGCCCCCCCACCCTGCAGAGCCTGTCCCAAGACCTCAGAAATGCTGCTGGACCAGGGGGTGGGGGTTTGCTCTGAGGCCCTGTGTCCTGCAGCCCCCCATGGGGTACAACCAGGCTGTGGCTCTCCAGGCTTTGCCAGGGCTCAACACAGACCATTGCACCCTCCACTGGGCCTGTGACATGTTTCTGCAGAAGTGGGGGGGCTGGTGAGCAGTGCCCCTGCAAGGACCAGCTGTCCTGGGGGCTCCCACAGCCCTAACAGCCTAAGCAGCCCCACCTGGAGCCCCCCACCCATATCCCAGTACCCACAGCCCTAAGGGTGCCAAACAGCCCCACCTGGAAGCCCCACTCGCAGCCCCCACCCAGGCCCCAGGAGCCCATTTAGGTTCAGCCCTGGGTTCCCACCCCCTCCCAAGCTGTGCTGGGGGGTGCTGCTTCCCAGTCTGTCTCTGCAGGGACCTCAGGCCTGTCTCACCAGCAGCTGGGCCCTGCAGGGACCCCTTGAAGGTGCAGAGCTGCTTTCCAGCCCTGTTTTGCTCCTGCCTGTGCTCCCTGGTTGAAACCTGGACCTGACTCATTGATCAGTGTGCCTGGGGCTGGCACTGGTACCTGGCTGGGTCACCCTGAGCTGCCTGCTCTCCAGTCTTGCTCTACAGCACCCTGTGAGTATCACGCAGCCCAGCAGCACCCCAGAACACCCACCCACCCACCCCTGGGGAGAGGGCACCCACAGCCTTCAGCAAGGAAGAGGGAGGCAGAACCCCTCATATGGACTCATGGATCCTCCCCACGAGAGAGGAAAAGAGCACAGTGGTGTGATGGATGCTGGATCCCCATGTGCCAGGCCAGAGTGCAGAGGGCACCAGTGGCCACCACCCTGGGTGCACACCAGTGACTTGCAGCCACCTGCTCTGGGCCAGGTTGGAGGTTTTCCTGCTGCAGGTCCCTGTGCCCTTTGTGAAGCTGGGGGGGCTTTCCTGCCTTCTGCTGCCCACGTGTCACTGACCCGGGGCCATGCCCAGCTGGGGCAGCATCCTGGTACTGCCTCTGAGGGAGATGCCAAGGCTGCTGAGCCCTTCAACTGTCCCCCCCTGCCTGCCAGCAGCACCCTCTGCCATATGGATCCCTCTGACTCGGGACGGCGCCGGGAAGCGCGGGTGGAGGCAAAAGCTGCCAGATGAATCACTCTGAAGAGGGACATGTGTCTCCTGCCAGGGAGCGTGAGAAAAAGGGCCAAGAGAATGTAAGTGACATAAAAAATAAAGGGGAGAGACAGGGTGAGGTGGGGGGGAGGGCTGGAGCAGTGCCTGGAGCTGGTGTGGGCAGGAGGCAGAGCCTGGGCAACCAGCCCCTCAGCCCCTCCAGGTTTGTTCCAAGGACACCAGGAGCAGGGCCAGGTTGCTGCAGGCTGTGCTTGTCATTCTGGGGGGTCGTGTCTGCAGGGGGGGTAACAAGAGCCATGAGAGAACAGGGCAGGGACCAGGGGATCTGCTGAGGTCACCAGTGTTCCCTGCTAGGAAGCTTAGGGATGAGCAGCCACCAGCAAGGCATGGGGGGGCTTCCCTGCTCTCCTCTGCTCCTCTGACCAGGGAGGGTCCTGGATGGAGAAGCCCAGAGCAGCAGACCCCATATGGACCAGGACAGGTTGAGCTTGGCTGGGAAGGGAAATCTCAGCTTGAAAAAGGACAGAAAATCAGATAATGGTTTGGGTTGGAGGGGACCTTAAAGATCCAACCCCCCCCTGCCTGGGCAGGGACACCTCTCACCAGACCAAGCTGCTCAGAGCCCCATCCAACCTGCCCTTGAGCACTTCCAGGGATAGGGCAGCCACAGTTTCTTCAGGCCACCTGGACCAGGGTCTCACCACCCTCACAGCAAAGAAATTCTTCCTCATCTGAGTCCCAGTAAAATCCAGGGAGAGCTGCTGGTGGCTGTGGGAGGAGCAGGAGGTGCAGCTGATCAGTGCCAGAGGGTCACCCCATGTGTGCAGCAGCAGGAGGGACAGCCTGGCATGGTCTTGGTCCTTTTGCCCAAGCTGTGACCAGGCTGTGGATTTGGTTTCTTTGTTTGTTTCCCTTCCCCTGCTCTGTAGCTGCTCCCCTGGAGCAGCAGCTGCCCAGCTCCCTCCTCCCTGTGTTTGCTGCATCCCAATCCCCCAGCTGTGATTTTTGCAAATCCAGGGGAAACCTTTAATTGGCTGCTGTGCAGCCCCTGATGAAACAAGTGCTCCTGCTGCTTCCAGGCAGTGCCAGCCCTGCCAAAAATACCTGCAGCCTGATGGGGGAGATGGGGGGGTTACCAGGAAGAGAGAGAATCTGCTATTAAATATTTTGCTAATGGAATATTAGGGATAAACCTGGTGGCTCTGCTTCCCAGCTCCCATGGCTGATGCCCAGAGCCTCCCCAATGGCCACTGGATGATGGATTTGAAGAAGGAGACACAGGTTTTCACACCCAGCCCTGATGGGATGGCAGGCAGCTGCTCTGCCAGGCTCACCAGCTCACTGATGACTTCCAGCAAGGTTTGTAAACCCTGGTGTCCCCTCCCTCTCCAAATCCCATGGGAGAGGTCTCTGGGATTAACTGGGGATGGGACTGGGCTGGCTTCCAGTGGGTAGGAAGGCAAGCAAGGAGCCACAGCAGCAGCACTGGGGAAAAACTGATCATGTTCTTGCAGCTGAGACAACCTGAAGCTTCCCCTGCCCTGCTCCTTGCTCTCTGCTCTCCACTGGTGACTGGGCTTGGGCTGTGGGCAAGAGCCACTTGGCCACACCAGGCAGGTGGTTCAACAAAGGTGCTTTTGGGGTGAGAGGCTCATTTATTTCCATTATCTCACTGACTGTGTCCTGCTTGGAGCATTTTCACCATCCCCAGAGCCTGAGGCACATTGTCATCTCCAGCCACCCCTTCCCCCTTCTCTGACGTGTCCCTGCTGAGGGTGCTGCAGGTTTGGAGCTGGCTTTCCTCGAGCTGTGCCACTCGCTGGGTGCTGCCCTGGGACATCTTACCTGGCCCAGTCCTTCAGCTCCTTCACGGAGAGCATCTCGCCCTCGCGCAGCTGCACCACCGCGCTGACCCGCTGCCCCCACACCACGTCGGGGGGCCCGATCACTGCCACGTCTGCAGGGAGAGCAGAGCACCTGGCCTGAGAAACCTGAGCAATCCACTCCTGGGGTCAGGGGTGGCTGGGAGAGGGGCTCAGCACCACGGGTGGGTCCCACAGCCATGCGCAGGGAGGAGCGGCGGCCAGGGGGTGTTAGCACAGGGAAACCCCAGGGCTTTGGAGCTGGGAGCTTCCAAGAATGGAGCTTTTCACCAAGGAGGATGAAGGAAGCCCTGTGGTTTGCGTGATCTGGAGACAACAGGGAGGAATATGATGTATGGAGCAGTGTGGAACCAGGGGCACTGCTCCCAGCCCCTTGCACGGGGTCACACGCGAGGGCAGGACAGATTTAATTACAATCTCGTTTCCCAAATCAGATGAGAGCTGCTGCTGACTCAGCACCCAGCTGCAGGCTTCGTGGCTTCAGCCCCCAGGGACAGTAACAGGGGGGGCTTGAAAACCACCCTGTTCTCTGCTTGGAGCCCTGGCCCTGGGGAGGGCTGGGGAAGAGCCCCCAGCTCTGTCTGCACCCGCCCAGCCAGGGCTGTGGCTCCAGCCAGGCCCCCACGAGTTGTCCCTCAGCGTGTCCCAGCCCGGGCAGGGGGCAGCAGGTACCTGTGATGTGGGGGTGTGCGAGCAGGTGCCGTTCCACCTCCAGGGCGCTGATTTTGAAGGCCCCGTTTTTGATGATGTCTACGGAGGTGCGGCCCTTGATCCAGTACACGCTGTCCCTGTAGGCTGCCGTGTCCCCTGGGGAGCAAAACAGGCTCCAGCAGAGGCTGTGCCCCCTCCTCTGCCCCTCCTGCCGGGGGCTGTGGCACCGGGGGTGCTCTGGGCAGGTGCCCCCCCGAGCTGGCAGGGGGGCAGATCCGCCACGAGCCCCTCTGCAGAGACTGGGAGGGTGGGACTTGGGCTTCTCCAGGTGACAACCTGCTCCTGGGGACGTGCAGAGGGGAGACAGCCATGGCTGCTTCTGTGCAGGGGAGAAGGAGGCTGTGACCCCAGGAGACCTTTCAATAAGGAAGCTGTGAAAACTGGAGCCATGGCTGCGGGTGGGGACGTTTCCCAGGGCACCCCCAACATGGACCACAAGCCAAGGAGGCTCTGGCTCAGCCCCTCCCACATCTGCCTGGAAATCAACCATCACAAAGTCCTTGGTTGTCCCATCCCAGGAGGACGTAACTCCTCCTGGACCTCTGCCATCACTGGGGCTGCTCAACCTCCATCATATGGTCTCCAGCCTCCTCTTCCTCCCACCACTGGCCTCCAACACCCTGCAGAAGCCACGGTGGGGCTTTCTCAGCAGGTCCAGTGCTGTGTGCATGCCCTGGCCAAAGCCACCAGCCCCTGCCACCCCATGGGACTGCCAGCTGGTGACCCCACAGCTTGCAAAGGGGTTTTCCCCTTGCTCCTGTGTGGCTCCTACTACTAAGAAAAAAAGGTGGGGGGTGATGCTGGGAAGGTAAGACCATCCTAAGCAACATGTTGGCCCTGACCTGTCCTTCCTTTGGTGGGGGGAAGGCGTGTGGCAGGTGTGATCTGGTAATTAGCTGTTGGGAAGATTGAGGAGAGAGGTCATGTCAGCACAACCTGGCTAAATGCTTAACAAGCTGGTGCACTTTGATAGCTACTTAAGATGATTGCTCACATCCTGCTAATAGAGCCTGTGCCAAGCAGGGGGGGGGAACCTTGCATTTCCATTTCAGAACCTTGATGGCAGCACCAGGGGGGCCCTCAGCCCCCCCTCTCACGTGTCAGTCTCCATCCTCTCCTTAATGATAGGTGCTGCCATTGTGTCCACAGGCCCGACCTGCTCCCTGCTGTGCCTTTGCTGGCAGCTCTCATCGTGCTGGGAGGCCCCGACAGGGAGGTGACACCGAGACTGGCAGCTGGGAAAAAGCAGCTTCCAACAAAGGCAGAAGTTCCCACGGGTGTTTGCTTTGCTCCCTCTCCAGGCATCTGCTCAGAATCCAGGGAATGGGGACAGACCAGGGTCCTGGAGCCAGCACCGCTGTGGTTCAAGCCCACTGAGCCAGGAGGACCTGCTGGACATCAGGTTTGGGGGCAAAGCTGCACAAAGAATGTGTCCAGGGGGCTCTGGGACTAGTTGAGACCTGTGGACTTAATTGGTGGTCCAGGGAAGAGCCTCCCCACTGCCAAGGACTGTGTGAACTCCAGTCCTCTCCTTCAGAGGTGAGGTCCCCTCTGCTCCAGGGGTCTCTCAACCCCTATGAACCCCCACCCCACACCCCTCCTTCCCTGTGCTCCTTCTGCCCCAACCCCAGTGCTCTAGGACACATCCACCAGCTCAGCAGCTTTAAAAGAACCCCATCTCCAGTTCAGGTGTGTGCTCAGGCAGCAAATGCCCAGAGATTTGTGGTGTCAGAACAATGAAAGAGCAGAATCAGTTCTGAAATGGGGGCTGCTCCCCCAGGGAGGTGTGTGCCTGCTCTGCTGGCATGTGCCAAAATCCTGCACAGCTCATCTTGCTCAGTTCAGCCAGGGAATGATTAATTGTTCCTGTGTTTGCCTGCCTCTTGGCATTCTCCTGGATGCTGAAGGCTGTCTGGAATATTTTAAAGTTGTGGGAGAGTTTTAAAGCTGAGCTCTCTGGGTGGTTGGGTGCTCAGGGTTGAAAGGAATTTGTGACTATGGTGATAAACCACCTTCTGTGCCCAGTGTGGCTGCAGCATGTGTGACTGACATGGAGCTGGAGAGGGAACATTCATTAAACATAGCACTGGAGGACCAGGGAGCCACGAGCTTCCAGTAGGGAGATCAGGAGCTGCTTGTTCACACAGAGAAGACAGGGAGAGAAGAGGGAATTCAGGCCTCGTATAATTGCATGTCCTGTGTTGCTCTCCAGGGTTTGAGCACCCCTAAGCTGCTGCACTTGTGTTTGCTCTGCTCTGTGACGGGGAGAAGGGTCCCAGGGACAGGTCCAAGGAACAGCTGAGTCCGTGGGACAGACCTGGATGGGGGCAGATTTCTCCACCCCAAGGTCTCTCAGGATGAAAGCTGAAGGGCTCTGTGCCTGCCACACAACTTGCTCCCTTATCTGGGCTGAATTCCCATCCCTGTGCCCTTGGGTCTGCTGGGGAGGTGTCAGCCTTGCCTGATTTCTCTCCAGAGTGTGTTTGCCAAACAAACTGCCCGGGCAGAGCCTGTCATCAAGGTCTTGGCTCTGTCCTGCACCCACCCCCATCACACACAGGGCCCAGGCAGAGTGGGACACACAGGCCCTGGTGCTCTTGGCCTCAGATCCCAAATCCAGCAAGGGAAGCCTCTGTGCTCTGCCTGCAGCAGTGGGAATTCAGGGTGTGTCTGTGCCATAAGGAAACACCTGAGCTGGCAGCAGCCCAAGCTCCTGGGGCCGTGTGGAGTCCCTGTCCTGGCCCTCCTGCTGTACCAAGGTGAGGCAGGTGATGCTGCAGCATCCCTGCATGGAGTCACCCTCCCTGGAGGTGTTCAAGGAACGTGTAGATGTGGCACTTTAGGGCACACTCCAGTGGGCATGGTGGGCTTTTAGTGGGTTGTGTGGTGGTGTTGGTATTGTGGGCTGATTGGTTATGGCTTTGTGGGTGTGTTTTTGGGGGTTTTATTCTGTTCCCCCCCTGGGTGGATGGTTGTACTTGGTGATCTTGGAGGCCTTTTCCAACTGTGGCAATTTTGTAGTTCTGTAACGTTTCCAGCATCCCAGCATCCCTGCCTGGCTGTCCCCTGTCCCCCCAGTTCTGGCAGGAGCAGGGTCACACCTGCCCATGGAGATGTGCCCTGTGCTCAGAGATGTGCAACACATGCTCTGTGCAGGGAACAAGCTCCCCCAGCTGCCACCCTCCCAGATGTTCCCCACGCAGCCAGGAACAGGGGGAAGAGTCATTTCAGAGTGGGCACAGAGAGGGAGGGGACACCCCTGCTCCCCACTCACCTCCCAGCCCCCTGTGGTGCTTCCCCCAGGATCCCCAGCCCTGCAGGCAGCACAGCAGGAGGTGCCCTTATTATCCTGATCATCCTCACTTCTGGGACGAGCTCTGGAATTTCCCCCAACTCCTCCTTTCCTGTCTCCTCTCTCCCTTCAGCCCAGTGTCAGGGTCTTGCTGTCACCTCCCCAGCTGCCAGGCCAGAGCCAGCTCCAGGGCCCTGGGGATGCTGAGGGCAGCCACGTCACCCTCTGCCCCCACCACCTGCTCCCAGCCCAGTGCATCAGGTCGGCGTGTGCACATCCAGCCAGGAGAAGCTCCTGCTGCTTCCCAGGCTGGGGAGGGGGGGTTTCCTGGGCCAGGGAGACTAGTTCAAAGGACGCTGGCATGTGCTTAATGACTCTGCCCCCACCCCCTGCCACAAGCTGCCTTTAAAATGTGCAAAAAGTGTCATTTCCAAACCTGGCGCTGCACCCAGGGCCCGTGGCACAGGTTGTGCCTGTCTCCCCAGGGGTCCCTGTGTGGACCCCTGTACCAGTTCTGGGGTCCCCAACATGAGAAGGATGTGAAGCTGTAGGAGAGAGGCCACAGAGGTGGCCTTGAAGGGCTGAGGGAGTTGGGGTTGTTCAATGTGGAGAGGAGAAGGCTCCAGGGAGACCTCAGAGCACCTTCCAGTGCCTGAAGGGGCTCCAGGAAAGATGTGGAGGGGCTTGGGACAAGGGCAGGGAGGGATGAAGGGGAAGGGTTTCAAGATGAAATAGGGGAGACACAGGGAAGAAATTCTGTGCTGTGAGGGTGGTGAGACCCTGGCCCAGGCTGCCCAGGGAAGCTGTGGCTGCCCCATCCCTGGCAGTGTTGAAGGGCAGGTTGGATGGGGCTTGGAGCAACCTGGGCTGCTGGGAGGTGTCCCTGCCCATGCAGGGGGGTTGGACTAGATGATCTCTAAGCTCCCTTCCAACCCAAACTACTTTGTGATTCTATGCCTATGGTCCCTGACACCAGATCTCCAGCTCTGCCTGCCTGGGGCTCCTTCCACCAGCCAAAGCCACCAGCAGCAGAAGCCTCCATGTGGCTCAGCTCTGGTGCTGGCGTGGCCAGGGGATGATGGTTTCCCTGACAGCAGCCATCACTGCTGCCTTTGGATTTGTTTCAAGATGCTCAGTGGGCATCTGTTCCGTGAAATGTGAAGGGCTCTGCTGAGCTGCATGCTGAGCAGGCTGGGCTGGGCTGCGTGGCACGAGTTCCAGACAGTGTTTTAGATGTGTGTATATAGATACATAAATACAAAATCACAATCAGAGAATGGTTTGGGCTGGAAGGAACCTTAAGCATCATCTAGTTTCTAGTTCCAACTCCCCTGCACAGGCAGTGGCACCTTCCACTAGACCAGGTTGCTCCAAACCCCATCCAACCTGCCCTGTTACACATACATATATGGGGACAAGCATTTTAGCAGGGCCTGTTGCACCAGGACAAGGGGGGGGATGGTTTTAAACTAAGAAAAGAGTAGACTTATAGAATAAATTATTTATGCTGAGGGTGGTGAGACCCTGGCCCAAGTTGCCCAGAGAGGTGGTAGGTGCCGAAGCCTCCATGTGGCTCAGCTCTGGTGCTGGCGTGGCCAGGGGATGATGGTTTCCCTGACAGCAGCCATCACTGCTGCCTTTGGATTTGTTTCAAGATGCTCAGTGGGCATCTGTTCCGTGAAATGTGAAGGGCTCTGCTGAGCTGCATGCTGAGCAGGCTGGGCTGGGCTGCGTGGCACGAGTTCCAGACAGTGTTTTAGATGTGTGTATATAGATACATAAATACAAAATCACAATCAGAGAATGGTTTGGGCTGGAAGGAACCTTAAGCATCATCTAGTTTCTAGTTCCAACTCCCCTGCACAGGCAGTGGCACCTTCCACTAGACCAGGTTGCTCCAAACCCCATCCAACCTGCCCTGTTACACATACATATATGGGGACAAGCATTTTAGCAGGGCCTGTTGCACCAGGACAAGGGGGGGGATGGTTTTAAACTAAGAAAAGAGTAGACTTATAGAATAAATTATTTATGCTGAGGGTGGTGAGACCCTGGCCCAAGTTGCCCAGAGAGGTGGTAGGTGCCCCATCCCTGGAAACATTCAAGGTCGGGTTGGATGGGGCTGTGAGCAGCCTGATTTGGTGGAAGATGTTCCTGCTCACTGCACAGGGAGTTGGACTGGATGATCTTTAAAGGTCTTTAATAGAATCCTAAGATTCTATTTTACATATTTATAGCTAAATCTGTGTGTATGTACCTCCTGCAGGCTGGAGCAGCCGGGTCTGAGCAGGGAGGAGGGGATGCAGCTGGGCCAGGTCTCCCCATCAAGCTGCTGAGGTGCCCATTCAGCCCCCTGAAGCAAACTGTGGGCATCTCCCCCAGGCTGCAGGCTCAGCAAGGACCATGCTGTGCTGGCCCACAGCTCAGGAACCACAGCAGAACAAGCAAGCACCGAGTGAAAGGTGAAAGACCTTTTCCACACTTGCTTTGTTTAAAAAAGAGGCTTTGGGGTAAGATTTATTTATAGGGAAGGGTTGTCTATAGTTTCTGGGCTGTGGACACAGGCCTTGCCCAAATGAGCTCCAAGAAGCAGACAGGCAATGGAAACCCTATTTCCAAACTCAAAGCCCAGTGACTTCTGCAGTGGGGTCCTTCAAGTTGCAAAATATTTGCTGCAAAGATGAAAGGGCCACGATGGCAGCTCCTTCACAGAGCAGAGAGATCTTCCAGTGCCCAACACGGGGCCTGAGACCCTTTCCCAGGACATGCTGAACCTCTTTGCTCCCAAGAGCAGAGCAAACCATCCCTGGAGCTCCTGTTAACACCCTCACCCACGGGTCAGCTTGTTCCTGGCAAACATGGCAACGTTTCTACATCAAAGGTGTCATGAGCAAATGTTTGAACCAACTGTTGACCAAGAGAACACTCTGGCTGGAGAAATGAAATGCTGAGGGGTTTGGAGAGGCTCTTGGGAGAGCAGAAGAGCACAGGAAAAAATGAGACTTTTCAGGTAAACCATTAGGAATGGTGACTTCAGCCCAGCCTAGATGCCAAGCAGGGATTGCCTTAGGATCTGCTAGAAAAATTCAAGGAGCAGTGCCAGTGTTGCCCTGGTAATGGCTCTGCCCCACTGGGCTTCATTAAGCAAAAGTCTCAGCCCTGCAAACGGGAGCTGAGGAGAAGCAGGCACCCAGGAGCTGCACCCCAGGAGAAGCCCACCCTGGACACAGCTGCTTCTGGTAGAAAGCTCTTGCCTAGACCCTGCAGGCTGGAGCTGCTCATTTAACGGCTTCCTGGCTGCTGGAATGGCTTTTCCAGGTTTTGTAGGTGCCTATGGAAGACCAGTGAGGTGAGGAGCCCAGGGTTCCATCTGGGGTGTTACGCACTGTCCAGCAGCAGAGCCCTGAGCTGCTCCTTCCCACTCCCATGGCCAAACATTTGGCTTTGGAAGGGCCCTGCAGCAAATCTCTCCACGTGCCCACGCACGAGCCCTTCTGCTGCGCTTCGAGCTTCCCACTCACTCTCCCACTGCTCACCTAAACTCATGGGAGTTCTTTTTCTGTAGGTAAGGCAGCCCCAGTGGGACCAGGAAGCTGGAGAGCATGGCATGACAGTGACATTCCTGCCACCACTCTGCCCACAGCCAAGGAGGGCAAGAGTTTTCCCACCCCTCTGGGTACCCGCATTTCGTTGCCATTGTTGGGTTTGAGTTTGAATAATTGGAATTTCAAACTTCCTGCCACCACTCTGCCCACAGCCAAGGAGGGGAAGAGTTTTCCCACCCCTCTGGGTACCCGCTCCCCGTGCAGCTCCCAGCCGTGAGCCCAGTGCTCAGCAGCAGTTTCCTCCCACTGCTAGAGGTTCCCACGCTTGAGAGAAGCCCCAGGAGGAGATGTAGGGTGGACAAATGTTTAGAAGGTGAGCACTAAAGGCTGTCTGTAGGAATGAGATAATTTGTCCTCTCTGGGGCCGGGCAGGGGGAGGGGGGGCGGCGCGATACGTCTCCGTTAGGGACATAAACCTTTCCCTCCCCCCACGCAATGAAAACTGCATCAATAGATCCCCCATCTGCTCACATACATCACACACTTCACTCCAGTTTATTAGCTGGAATAAATCATAAATATTTCATTATACATCAACGAGGCTCGACTCCGGGAAGGCACCATCCATCACCCCGACACTCCCCGGCCTGCGCCGCGCAATCAGCTTTCCAGTCTATTAAACAAGATTGATACAGCGTGTTGGGATGGACACGGGGGGGGTTATTTATGGAGTGCTGGGAGAGGGAGGGCACCCAAGGCCTGGAGCCACATGGGCAAACAGGAGCTGCTCCCGTTAGCCCCGTGGCAGAGCCCTCCCCTGGCGAGGAAATGCAGCAGCAAAGCAAGGCCCGGGGTGAACCCCAACATGCCCAGGTTCTGGGCAAGGAAAGGGAGGCTGGAATGCATGGATGGATGGTCAGAGCTTCAGGAAAAGGCTCCTGCCTTGGTCCTGCTCAGCACCCCAGGCACTGGGAGGTGCTCTAAGGTCTCCCTGGAGCCTTCTCTTCTCCAGGCTGAACACCCCAACTCTCCCAGCCTAGCTCCAGAGCAGAGCTGCTCCAGCCCTCCCAGCATCTCTGTGGCCTCCTCTGGACTCTCTCCAGGAGCTCCAAGAGTGCTTGACAAAGAGCTGAACATCTCTGCCCAGGAACACCAGCTGGAGTGCCAGGATTTCCCTACTCTTTGTAGCTCTGGGATTGTTTTAATGCTACATCTCCTCTGCCTCCCATTCAAGTGAGCACTCCCAGCCCCTGGGCTGCTGCTCCTCCCCATCCAGAGCTGATGGAAAGCCCAGCACCAGCCTGGCAGAAGCTGTTGCCTCCAACAGGGACCTTGCAGGTCAGCTCTCAGCTCAAGTCCAACCTCATCCACCCAGGAGAGACCTCATGCCTCCAAGCCACATGTCCCTTTAGGAGCAAGAGCATCATTACTGCTGGTAACCCTCTGGTTTTCAATACTGGGTGTGTGACCAACTGAGGAGGGTGGATGCTGGATGCTAACCTGGAATATGGTGAATCCAGAGCTTCTCTGGCACTAGTGGGATTGAGTGGAGACAGCCCTGCTGACAAAGGGGATTGACACAGTCCCAGCAACGATGATGTATGTGTGCAGATCTATTTAATGAAATGCTAAATGGCAGGGTAAGTAACAGAAGCAACTTTAGCTTGATTTATTGCACGGAGATGAGTAATGTTTGTCTCTGCTGTCAGCCATCTTGGCTAAGAACAGAGGTTAGGAGCACAAATTGTAGCTAATTAACAGCAATTAGTGCTTCTGAAATTCTGGATTTTGGCTCCTTGGCAGAGGCTGGTGGTGCAGCAGCATGTCACCCAGGTCACCTGCCTGGGCTGCTGAAGGTTTGTCACTTTTCCCTGTCACCCCCCACCCCCTCCTGCACCTCAGGACACATTCTCTGAAATCAGGCTCCTTTCCTGGGACTTGCTCCATTCCTTCTCCACTCCCTCACATTCCAACCACTTCAGCAGGGAAACACACCAGGAAAACCCTGGGCTCCTCTAGCCTCCTGGCATCAAAGTTAGCCAGAGCCAACCCCTGATCCTGTCCTTTCCACAGATTCATGGATCCTCTTTTGGGTTACAAGGGGACCTGGGTGAGCTCCTATCAATCCTGATCTGGGCCGTACAGCTGAAATCAGGAACTTCTGCTTCTTGCACCCCTTTTCCACCCTGTGCAGACCATGATGGTCTGACCTGCTGAGCTCCCAAAGCCCAGCTTGCTGCTGCCTCTGCAGCCTGTCACAGCAGCTTTAGATGGACTCCAGCCCATCTACCCCCTCACCTGCTTGCTTGGACCAGCAAAACATCTTCCCTGGGCTCACCAAACACAATCACCAAAAATAAATGGGTGCTTCTGCAGGGGCAGGGGGCTACTCCCCAGCACTGCCCACCGGGCGTGTGCCGAGGTCTGGTGTGTGCTGCAGTCATCACAGAGCATCAAAGGCTCCTCAGGGGCAGAGGGAGAGCCTGGAACTTCTTTTAAAAACCATATGCATATTAATATTGCACCAGTTATTCATGAGGAAACCACCTCCCCTTCCTCAGCAACTTCCCAGGCTCCTGTTTGCCCGGGTGCTGTGCCAAAGACCTGACCAGGCAGGACAGCTGGGAGAGGAGCCAGTGGCTCTCCTGGCAGGTCCCACCAATGGGTGCCTGGTGTCAGGGAGCCTGGTGAGCCCCAGTGGTGATGCTCTTGCAGGGAAGTGATGGGTTTCCTAGCAAAGTCCAGCCCAGAGCCTCCTCAAGGTTCAGAGCAACTTCTGAAGTTCCCCAGAAAGGTCAAAAGAAAAAGCTGCCCCAAAGGGCCTGGCTGAGGACTCTGTTCTCCAGCCATGGGCTGTGAGAGCCTGGCACAGGGAGGTTTGCTGCTGTCTTCACTGTCCCAGAGAGAGAGGTGAGGACATCCAAAGACACTGATACACCAAGGGTTATAGACTCACAGATGCTTCTTGATTGGAACAGCCCTTTAAGACCATCCAGTCCAACCATTAACCCAGCCCTGCCAAGGCCACCCCTGCCCCATGTCCCTCAGCACCACATCTACATGGCTTTGAAATCCCTCCTGGGATGGGAACTCCACTCCTGCCCTGGGCAGGACCTGATGACCCTTTCCCCTGTGCCCCCCCAGAACCCCCAGCACCTGGGAGCACCGTGTGGCTGCCACACTGCTCAGGCCACCGAGGCTGAGCAGGATGTCGGTGCCGTTACCGGGTTCGACCTGCGTGAAATCCGGAGTCATTTAATGGCTCAGGAGAAAGGAAATAAATCTATTAGAACAGAATCACTGTTTGTTTATGGATCTTGCCATGAACATCACCACGAGCAGCAGCAGCAGCAGGTGTATGTGTAAGCACCATTTATTTACATAATAAAATTGCCAAGTAGATTTGTAGCTCAGGGGCATCCCTGCCTCTCCGTGCATGTGCCCAACTCCCAGCAGCACTAATGGCAGGAGCTGCCTGCTCAGCAAGCAGGGAACAGACCCTCCAACTGCCCTAATGGCTGCTCTAAAGAGATGGAGGGATGCAAACATCTCCATGTGTTGGTTCCTCTCCCCTGGCTCAGTCATGGGATGGGATTTTCATCCCAGCCTTGAGCTGCTTTGCACCCCCCCCCCCATCTGCAGAGCTGCCAGGTCTTGCAAGCTGCCTGCTCGCAGGAGGGAGGGGGTTAAACAAGTGATTCCTCACTCTCAAAACTTCTCCAGAGACCCCTGGAGCATCCAGCAGGAGGAAAAAAGAAAAGCAGGGGAAAAAAACCCAGCCTGGGATGAATTCCTGTCATGCTCTGCAAGGGGGAAGTTGCTTTGTATTCCAGAGGCAGCAGCGCTGAGCCTGCTGTCAGAGCCACGCTGGGAGAGAGGGCAAAACCCTGCCGAGATGAAAGAATGTGAAGCACTGGTACAGCCTCCCCTGGCATTTACACCTGGAAAAAAAATATAAAAATCACTCAAGGGCATCTCCCAAAGAGCTGTGCTAATAAGGCCCTGCTCAGCACGCTGTGCCACGAGCCGCAGCGGCGCAGGGAGCGCCGGCAGCATCGCTGGGTACCCGGGAGGTGAAAGGTGCAGGGAAGACAAGGCTGATTTCAGCCCAGAAATGTGCTCTGCCCAGCTCTGCCCCCAGCCAGGGGGCAGGGAAAGTCAGGGCCTTGCTGCTGGACAGACGAGGAGTGCAGCTGCCCCTCGTCTTGGCTGATAGGTCAGCAGTACCTTCCCCTCACAGCTGTAGTTTTAAATGCTCCTGGAGTTCATTGTCCCCTCTGGAGCGGCCAGGATGGTGCTGGCTGACACCACACTGTACCCTCATGCCTTGCCTGCTCCTCCAACATCCCTCACCAGCCTGAAGCCTGTTGGGTGCAAATCCCCCTGTCTGTGCTCTGCTCTACAACCCTGACCCAGGCCACCAGTCAGACTCAAGAGGACTCATCTCCTGGAGCATCACGCTCCACCAGAGCTCTGCCCAGCTCAGGGGAAAGGGCCAGACAGTATTGAAGCAGGAGCAGATGAACCTCATGTGACCCTTAGTCCTGCTGCACCATGCCTTCAGGCAGGCTTCACCCCAGGGGTGCACCTTCTGGTAATTCTCCTTTTAAAGGGCTGACATTCCAAAGAGAAAAACATACAGAGAACTACAGGACAGGAAAGATGTAGGTTATACATGTTATACATGTCTGGTGGCTGCCTTCTTCATGACCTGCAAAGCCCACCCCATCCTTGGCAACATTCCTTCACAGACACTAAGGGTCCAAGGTGAAGGTGAAGGGCTGGTCTAAGGCTGGCAGTGGTGCTGGCAAGTCTCCAAAACCCACAGATGACCAGAGCTAGCAGCTTCAGCTTCATTTGCGGACACATCAGGGGAGCTTGGAGCTCCCTCCAAACCACCTCTCACCCCCTGCAAGATGGGCTTCCCAGCATGCTCAAATGGCCAGCAGGTTTGGGCCAGCAAATACAAAAGCCAATCTCTGTGCTATTGTTTCAGGGCCTCAGGGATTGCTACATATGGTCCCTGCTCCAGCCTTGGCCTGGGGTGGCATCAGACCCTCTTCCATGTCAGATGCTGGCAAAGTCCTGAGCACCAGCTTTCAGCCAGGGATTTCACCACCAAATGGCTTAACAGAAAATCAGACCTCAGAAGAGTCTGGCAGCACCCCAGCTCCTGCCTGCCCTTGGCAGAGGTGTCACCCCTCATTTCTGGGTAGGTTCAGCATGACCAGGAGCCCCTCCTGGGGCACATCACAGACCTGAAGGACAAGCAGCAGATAAAGCTCCCCCAGCCTAGGGACACTGCACACCCTGTTCTGAGGGTGCCACATTCCTCTGATGGAAAACAGCAGCTAAACCAGCAGAACCTTGGAGTGTTCCTGCCAGCCAGGCAGCCAGGACTTGGTAGGTTCACTCATCATTAGCAGGAACTCATGGGTGACTGATATGACACAAGTAGGCTGAGCAGAGGGAACCCCCCTGCTGCTCACAGCCAGAGTCACTGCAGATGGGTTTGCCCAGAGGACAAGTCAGGAAAGAAAATGGGTAAGTACAAAATTTAAAATGTGGTGTTTTGGTGTTGGGTCTTTTTTTCCACATTAGCATTTCAATATTTCTAGAAATCCCTGCAGACAGCAAGATGAAAAAGAAAACTTGAACACTAATAAATAAGTGAATGCTCCCAGGTGTGTCAGCCCAGCTGAACGTGGCTGCCCCTCAGCTGGGAGAACTTTGAAGAGCTCAGTAACTATGAGTGCACAGATAAAAATCATAATTGTCATAATAAAAACATTAGACTGAGCCCCTCTGCTCTGGCTTCTGGACTCTGCAGAACAGCTGAGGGATCAATTACACCTCAGCTCAAGAGAGCACTGCCTCTTCTGCTCTGTGCTGTGACCCGCCCCGCTCTCTGGTGAGATGAACTATTAAGCAAAGCAGAGATAACGATGGGAGGCTGTGGACTAAGAGAGGCAGTGGTGGGACCTGAGGAAAGATATCTGCCTTAAATTATTTGCTTAAATATACAGAAGCCTTGACTTTTGCTTACAGCACAACACCATTAGTCTTAAGTCAATATGTTCTCTGTCGTCTTGAGCTAAACCCAGAGGGATGAGTCTTGTTGAAAGTGAAGAGCCTGGTGTGATCATATCCTCAGCTGTTATCTGTCCAAGCACACCCTGCATGCCAGAGCCTCCCAGAGATGTTCAGCTCTTTGTCAAGCACTCCTGGAGCTCCTGGAGGGAGTCCAGAGGCGGCCATGCAGATGCACCAAGGGCTGGAGCAGCTCTGCTCTGGAGACAGGCACAAACCATCTGCACAGGGATCTCAGCTCTCGTTTGGAGCATCCAGCTGCCAGTCTGGCATCTGCAAAGCTGGATGCTGTTTGGGTTTTGGGTGATCACACCAACATTCAGGCTTAATCACTACCATTCCCATCCTGGTGCTCTCTGCTGGGGCACAGCAAAACCCCTCCCTGCAGTTGCTGCTGCAGACAACTCTGCAACATTTACCCTTCCTGATGAAGGGGCTTCCCAAAGCCCCATGGTCACAGGGAATCAGAGACAGTGAAGACACAGCAAACCCTGCTCTTCCCAGTGCCCAAACCATGAGCATGGACCAGTGAAAATCCCTGGGGCCCTGATCCAGCTGTATCCAAGACAATCCAGTGCCTGTGATGGGACCACAGTCCTGTGCTCTGCATGAGATCTCACTCAGCTGGTTTGATACTGACCTTTCCCTATGAGATTTTTAATTCTGCACTGGACAGAGAAGTCATTTATACAGCAGGAAGTAGCCACTAGAACTAGCCCTGCCAACGATCCAACAGCCTCTGCCAAGGACCATGAGAAAGACGATTGTTCAGCCCATTTCTTTGCCACATCCTGAGCTCAATCCTCCACTTCCCCTCTTAACTCACTTCCCAGCTTGTAATTCTCCTGCTAGATCTTCTGACAGGCTTGCAGAGCTCAGCTTGACGTCTCCACAACATAACCCAGCTGGAGATGCCTGCATTAATCCCTGGGATGGGATGGGATACATCCCTCTTGGTGGTCAGAGCCTGAAGGAGCCCCTCTCCCTTTGGGCTGCAAGAGCAGCTCTGCCTGAGCACAGCTTGAAAGGGAAAAGCAACAGGAGACCAAGAGGGAAGAGCCTGGGTTTTGGTGCCTGCTGTTCCCACTGACTCTCAGCTGGGGTGCAATTGCTCCACACCCCTGAAAATTGGACTCTGAGGTTCTCAAACTAGTAAAGGCCTCGGCATCCAAGATGTTTGATACAACTGGAGTGGAGCTTTGTAGAGAATAAACACATTCTGTGCCAAAAGCTGCTCTCATTTACAGCTACAAAAATCCCAAGTCACTTGCTGAGCTGCAGAAAACATCCATCTCATGAGCAGTCAAGGAAACACTGGGTTTCATTTCACTGTGTCCTGGTCACCTCAAAACTTCCAGCCATTGGGCAAATCTGGCAATGTAGTGCCCAGCAGGTGCCTGCAGCCTCCCTTCCCATCCCATGAAGATCCAGGGGGATCTTCCTCAAGCAGCACATGGAGCTGTGTTTGGGGCATGGCTGGGATTTATTTGGGGTGTCCTTTCATCTCCTTCCATTTGTGGAAAGGTGGGTCTAGCAAGGGAGGCAGGTGAGTCCTGCCATCCCACCCAACTCATGATGCTCCACTACAACAGACTCCAAACGGAGCTGCTGGAGCCCAGCCCTGCAGGGACCCAGCACTTCATCCCCTGGGCCTTCCCAACCCTTGAGTCACATCATCTGCAACACTTTAGGGAATATTTTTTTTAAAAACAGAATTTCCATTAACTGGATTTGTGACTAGGAAAGACACTGCAAACAAACAGAAAACCTGCAGATCAGGATGCTGATCAGATGCACTTCTATTTATAATCTGCCTTGATCAGGCTAAAGCATTTTCTGTTTCAGGTGTCAGTGCTACACCCACCAACGTAAGCAATTCCCCTGGCAGGGAAACACCTGCTTGTCTCTGGGGACAGGCAAGTGCAAGGGAAAAAGCCTGTGCCAGAGGGTTGGGGTGTCTGTCACTCACTGCTTCTCCTGCCCCTTCTCCTCACAGACCAGCCTGGGAAAGGGAATGGGCTGGGTCTGGCCAAGAAAGACCTGCCCAGGGCATCTCCTACAAACACCAGATTGCTCCATACTGGAAAAGTGCAGGAAGCTTTGCCTTTTCCATCAGAATTGGTGGGGTGGAGATCTCCAAAAAGCCTATGGACTGGAGAGCTTAGGCTGAGGGGGAGAGACACCTGGAGATTCCTGCAACCAGCCTGGGAGGGCTTCTTCCCTCGTGGGGATTCGTGGCTGCTGCAAGGGCAGAGTCCATCTCTGGAACAACCTGGGAATTGCAGTGGGAACTGCAGTGGAATGCTCCCAGCTAAGCCAAAGCTTGTCCTTGGTGCCTGAGTTTGCAGATGACAGGGGAGAGGCTGGAACTGAGCAGAAGGCACGTCCAGCAAGCACAGACACACACAGCACAGCCTGGCAGCACCTGCCAGCGCTGACGGGGGCTTCTCGTTTCTCCTGATGATGTCTTATTCCACACTCATTTTCCTCTTTATTATTTCTATTTCCTGGAGCTTCCTCTTTCACTGCAGAACATCCAGATGGAATAAAGAGATAGCAGGTCCACCCTGTTCCTCCAAAGCCTTCAACAATGGCATGTGGGAAGTCTTTTGGGCCATGGGAATGATTGTTAATGGGAGCTGGGGGGAGGGTGTTTACTGTGTAAAAGGACCTAGCAAAAATTCAGTGATAAACCAGGTCTTAGCTATGTGAAAAACAGCTACAAGGTTGTTTTTTTAAATACAGCTTAAAGGAAGAAACTTAAAAGATATGAGTCATCATTTTGAAATGTGCATCAAACAAGTTAAATAACTCTTACTTTCTTAACATCGTATTAATCAAAGTGCATTGATTCTTGAATCAGATTCTACTACCAACAAGCTTTCTATCTTCTCCATCCTGATGCATGCATTAAGAGAGTTTTATTCTGACAGATACAATATAGCAATCAATAAAATCTTATTATGTGGAGCTGAGATACATGGATTTGTTGCAGGATTTATGCACTACTTTCAAACCTGGTGCTATTTCATGTCTCAGCCTTAACCTGTAATTGAAAATAAATCTCCCTGAATACACCAGATTCTAATTTTCTGGATGTATGGGCAAATGTGAATGGAAGCAGGCCTTCCCTCGGGGAGAAGCCTGCCTTCTGATCCTATCAGTCCCCCCGTGCACACCATGTAATGCTGGATTCCTCTGGAGAAAGCGCCCGGCACAGGCAGGAAAACGTGCAGGCTGAGGGGCAGGGCCTGGGCACCAGGCTGTGTGACTCCATCCCAGCCCTCTGTCCCCTTCCTCACACCCCCAAAGCCTGACACTTGCCACCTCCTGGGCAGAGATAACACAATCTGACAGTGTCTGAGAGACACGAGCGTCGCGAGGCTGGGACGGATGAATAAAGATCAGGGAGCGGGATGACCAGAGGAGCTGGGCTTGGGCTGCTGCTTCCCTCCAGCTCCCAGGGTTTGCTCAGCAATTGCTCATAGAATCATGGAATGGTTTGGGTTGGAAGGGACCTTTAAAGGTCACCTGGTCCAATCCCCTGCAGTGAGCACGGACGACTTCAAGTAGCTCAGGTTGCTCAGAGCACCATCCAACCTGACCTTGAATGGGATGCGGCACCTGAGCTTCCAGGGATGGAGCATCTACCACCTCTCTGGGCAATCTGGGCCAGTGTCTCAACCTCCACAGTGTAAAAAACAAATAAATCCTTCCTTCCTTATTTTTTCCTTCCATCCTTCCTGCTCAGTGGCCTATGAGTGTGCTTGGAGATTGCCCCTCACCTGGTGGGGCACGGGACAGCTGGGAAGGTATCACAGAGACAGCAGACAGACGCTGGAGGCATTTTTCCTTGGGGTTTGTCTGGGTCTCCGAGGGCTTGGTGCCACTTGGATGTATGACAGCAGGTGGATACCCAGCAGTCTCCCTGGAAATGGCTGGAGGGGACTTTGATCTAAGCAGCTCTGTCAACTGTGTTAATATAATAAAAATAATCAAATTCACTCGGATGGAAATGAGAGAGACGGAGAGATGGGCAGCAGCCGTGCAGATCCGAGGGGATGAGGAGGACAGGAGCAGCAGTAAATCACCTACACAGCACCCCGAGTTCAGATGCTTCTCCAAAGAGCCACCATCTTGATTCCCATCAAAAAGTCACTGCAGCATCATGCCTTTTTGTCTGTTTTTTTTGCTCCCCTATAACACACACACGCACTTTGAAGACACACAAAACCCCTGAGAACTCAATTTCCAGGAAGAGCAACCAGAAACAGAGAACTGGCCTGAGGAAGGTACCAGGGAAATAAATCACCTGCAGACAGAAAAGAATGAAAAATTCCAGATTCCCCTGTGAGGTGTGCCCTTCCAGGGACACTGTCCCAAGGAGGTGCAGCACAAGCAACACGCCAGGGCTCACCTTCAAGAAATCATTCTTTGTTTGCTGACCCACAGGGTTTCCAGTCCCCATTAACAACGAGAGCTGAGGAGTTACCTGCACTGTCTCCAAACATCCCTGCTCTAGCTGAGCACACATTCCCTGTGTCCTTGGGAGGGACCTGGACACCACCACCACACTGTCACCCACTTTAGGTGACCTGGAGGTCACTTGCTGGGACCTCAGGAGGGTCTGGCAGTGAGAGGAACCCAGGCACGGAGGCAGAAATACCTGTGCCTGGGTTTGGGGGGCACTGGTGCACATGGGTTCAGCCTCACTTTTCAAACACTGCCCTATGTGACCTGCAGACCCAACAGATTAGAGCCCAGCAGTGGCTCTTTTGGATACTTTTCATATTCTGCCACTCCAAAGTTACCCATCTCTGCCTGGGGGGGTGGAAATTCAGCCTCCAGATCCCACCCACAACAATGGGACACAGCCTCCTTGGTTCCCTGGAGTGGTTTTTACCACCACACGGGGACATCTGCTGCCTGTGAGGGATCTCCAAAGGCTGTCACCATGGCAGGGGCAGGCAGGGTGGGCAAGAGGCACTCGTGGCACTGCACGATGACTGAGGCTTGGGAAAAAATAGCCCCATCAACCTGACATCCACAAGAGCTGGAGGGATGGTCAGGAGAGGAACAAAAGAGCATGGAGTGATAGGACAAGGGGGAATGGTTTCAGGATGAAAGAGGGTAGATTGAAGATGAGATATTAGGAAGAAATTCTTTGCTGTGAGGGTGGTGAGACACTGGCCCAGGTTGCCCAGAGAAGCTGTGGCTGCCCCATCCCTGGCAGTGTTGAAGGGCAGGTTGGATGGGGCTTGGAGCAGCCTGGGCTGGTGGGAGGTGTCCCTGCCCATGCAGGGGGGTGGGACTAGATGATCTTGAAGGTCCCTTCCAACCCAAACCAGTCTGGACTGCTGTGATTCCATGAAAGGAAAGAGACGAAAAGAGAAGTGGAACAGGATGGGGAAGAGAGTTAAAAGCCCACAGTCCTCCCTAGGCAGTGAGGGGGCCATCCAGGAGGCAGCCTGGCTGGGGATCTGCCACTGGGGGGGGGTCAGCCAGGCACCCCCAACCCCCACACCTCTCTCCACTCTCCCCCCGGCCTCATTTCTGGCTCTGAGCTTTGCTCAGCTAGGGAAAGGGTTAAGTTTAATTTATACTGATTTCTATTTAATATCATTCTCTCCCCGTAGGAGCCGGCAGCTGTGAGCTGATTGTGCTCCCTCATTATGCAGTCTGCAGCACTAATGGCCTGTGACAAAGGCACTGCCATCTTCCCGGCCTCACCCCCGAGAGCCAATTAAACACACACACTCCCTTCCTGTTTGCAGCGCATTACAATGAAATTAAACTGAATTTCAAAATCATTTTCTCCTAAAGACATCTCTTTGCAATAATTAATGCATGCTATTCCTTTGCAGCTGAAATATTCATCAGGAGTGTTGACTGAGAGGAAAAAAAAACAACTCAGGTGTTGTTTGCAGCTGATTTGCCCCACGCCAGGCACGGCCTGAGGAGGCTCCTGTGCCCGCCTGCCCGGGTGGGGACCCGTGGGGACACTGCAGGGCAGATCCACGTCTGCTCTGGGATAACAATACCAATAAATCACAGCTTCTTCAAGAGCCATAAATAAATAAGATTACACAGAAGGCATCAGGAATCCAGCCCAGCTCTGCTCACACACCATCCCAGAGGGGAGCGGGCGAGTCGGAGCTGCCTGGGTGTTCAGGTGAGGCAGAACCCAGCAGCTGGAGAACCTCAGGGTCAAAGCAGAGCTGCTCTTCCCCCTCTCCCCTTCCCCCAGCACCCCAGAGAAGCCACCACAGTACCTGTTTTGAACCAGCCATCAGGCGTGAAGGCCTCTGCTGTTTCCCTGGGTCTGTTCCAGTACTCCCGGAAGACGGAAGGTCCCTTCACCAGCAGCTCCCCTTCTTGTCCCTCAAGACCTGGTGTCACCTAGGACAAGCACAGGGTGAATACATGGCAGAGAGCAGTCATCCCCACAGCCACATCCCCTCCACCACCTGTACCCCAGCACTGTGGGGGACAAGCAGGACCCATGGCATGTGCCCTCACCCACCTCCAACGCAGCCTGCCCACCCACAGGACCTCTTTCCATATTCCAAAGCACTGGAAATATTAATCTGGGTTGTGTAAAAACAAGAAATACCATCACAGAACCACAGTCCAGGCAGGCTGACATCTTCCAGGTGCTGGCAGTGGAGAGGAGAGGGCTCACATGCAAACATGTGGGAAACACTCTTGGGAAAGGGTTGGGAGAGAGATGGGAAATACTCTTGGGAAAGGGATGGTCCTTTCTGACCCCTGGATGGCCTGACAGAAAGTCTTCATGGCAGCTCTCTGCATCCTGATCTCACTGCAGCACCAAACAGCCTCTGCCAGGGTCAGGTTCTTCCCCAGAAAACCATTCCAGAAACCCCATCATCCCCACTTGATGCCCCTGGAGCCTCAGGACTCCAGGTCCTGTTCCCACAGTGCTGCTGCCCTCCAGGTCTGTGCATCTTGTGGTGACAGCAGCCAGCAGAGAGGGGGAGTGGATGGCTCAGCCATGTCACCAGCTGCACCTCTGGGCACTGCCAGCAGCCTGTCCTTGGGCTGGCAAAGCCCTGCCCACCCTGGAGACCTCTGTCCCAGAGCAGCTGGAACCAGCTGCTGCTCTGGTGCTGAAGGCATCACCACCACTCACCCCAGACAGACCAGATTTGCAGTGTCCTCAGGGACAAGGACCATCCTCCTGCAGCCACTGCAAGGCAGGGGACAACGTGCTCCTGTGACCATGCCATGCTGCTGCCTGCTCTCCTGACAGACAACCTCACTTTCCAAAGCTGTCACTCTAACACCTTTTTTTTGTTTGTTTCCTTCTTCCTGAGGAGGTGGCAGGAAACACCATCTGATTCGTTCTGGGGGACACGCAGCTCCTTCCAGGCTCACGGCTGTAGTGACAACTCTGTGCCCTGTCAAACCCGCAAGGGCAGGTTTTCTATGGCAACAAAACAAACATCCTGCTGTTCTGGAAACTGGAGAATGGCAGGAAGGTCACAGGCGTGCCTGACATGGCACAATCTCTCATCTCCCCTGCAGGAAGGCTCTGAGAGGAGGCACAAGAGAGGCAGGAACGTCGCAGCGCCCGCAGGGCTGTTACCCTGAAGTCCTTTGCGGGGAAGATGTGCAAAGCCACTGCTGTGCTGGAAGGGCACTGGTGCTTGGAGACAGTGCTCCATCCCTTCACAGACAACACCCCAGCAACGGGAACTCCCAGCCACTTTGTACTGCAGCTGTACAAAGACATCCCAGATCCATCTGGGATCCCAAAAGAGCCAGCAATGCCAGAAACGCGGCCATGAGGGAGAGCAGTAATAGCAGAACTGGAGAGGCAGGCAGAGCCCAGGGCAGGGCAGGCTTCACCCCTGCACTGCCTTTGATGGAAACCAAGATTCTCTACTGGGAAATGCTTAGAAAGCAGTTTTTAAGGCACAGTTTTAAAGTTATTTCTTCCTGAGGTCCTGCCTTGGAGGGTGGGGTGGCACAGGCCACCCTGCACACACAGCCCAGGCACTGAATCACCTACATGTCACCGTGTGTCCCAGGCTGGGCTGGGCCCCCAGGGCTGAGCATCATCTCCATCCTGGGCTGAGCCCCCAGGGCCCTGGCTGGGCATCATCTCCCTCACCTGGAAGAGGCAGCATGAAAAAAAAAGTCCTTAGTGCTGCTGCTGACAGTTTCACTGAGTGATGGTGAGGTGAGGATGGTGCTGGGTGAATTCTCCACAGGGAGAAAGAGGGATGAGAAGGAGGGAGCCTGAGGATCAGACTGTCGATAAGCAGGACAGCACAGAGAAACCTGAGGTCCAGGAGAGCCCAGGACTAAACCTCTGTACCTGCAGCAGCAAAAGGGCAAGAAGCACAAAGCCTGAATCAGCAAGAATTACAAGGATGTGGTGGTGACACAGGGGGGACCAGCAAGGCAGGGTTTCCATGCTGTCACAGACAGCCTGTGTTCAATTTCACACTGGGGCTTTTCTCACTCCTTTTCCTGCTGCTCCAGCTGTAGCAGCCCAAAACAAGCAACTTCCCTGAGCACCTCAGTGCCCCTGGTGTTCCCAGCTCCAGTTTTGCCCCTGGGGTAACTGCCCTTACAACCCTGCCAGTGATACCTCTTCTCCGAGGGCAACTCTGCCCTGCTCACCATCCTGGAAACCCCCCCGGATGCTGTTCACCCCATCTCAGCTAGAGGTAACAGAATATCAAAACTACCCTCCCACTACAGGCATTTCCATTACCAGTGTGAGCCTCCAGAGTCAATCCCTTTGGCTGTCAGGCTAACAAAGGGCTGGAAAAAGGGGGTGGTGAAGGTGCAGAGGGCAAGGACCTGCCAACACCTGCCTGAGCTTCACCCACAGATCCCCCTAGATTTTGCCTTCAGCTTGTGGGTGCTGAAGCCAAGGACGGGTGTCAGTTTGGCTACCACAAACACCTCCAGCCCCAGCTGAGCCCTGCCCTGCAGAGGCAGCAGAGGGTGGCAGGCTCAGCAGCAGGCTCAGCAGTGCCCCAGCCCTGAGCAGCAGAGCTGCCCCAGGGACCAATCCTGCGCCGTGTTTACCTGCAAGCTGCGATGTCTGGTGTGAATCAAGCCTTGAACCAGCTCCAAATTTCTTGTCATATCAACTCAGATTTTGGCAGCGGCTCAACCCGCATCTTATCTCGAGCAGGGCTCCTTGGCAGCAGGCACCTCCCTGTTGTGTAATTTAATGATGTTATGGCTGGCTTGCAAACAGTAAAACAGAAAGGCCGTGACGTTATCTTAATAGGATTCTGCTTGCTGAGCTCCTGGTGTCACTGGCACCGCTCCCTAGCGTGGCAGAGGGGACACAAACCAGCCCAGCAGCTTCTGCTGCTTGCAAACAGCAGAAATTAAAATCCAAGGTTCAAGGCATTTATCTCCCACAACCCCTGGTGTCTGATCCCTGCTCAAACCTCCCGGACCCCAAGCCAGCTGGCTGCCAACCCACCGGGAAAGCAGGTTCTTCCTGCAGCAACAGCAGCGTGGCCAGGATGCTTGATCCTTTCTCCCCCGAACCTCAGCACTTGGGGACACACTGGAGGGGGACACACTGGATGGGGACACACTGGATGGGGACACACTGGATGGGGACACACTGGAGGGGGCACGCTGGGGGAGGACACGCTGGATGGGGACACACTGGAGGGGGACACACTGGAGGAGGACACACTGGGTGGGGACACACTGGATGGGGACACACTGGAGGGGGACACATTGGAGGAGGACACACTGGAGGGGGACACACTGGAGGAGGACACACTGGAGGGGGACACACTGGAGGAGGACACACTGGAGGACGACACACTGGAGGACGACACACTGGAGGAGGACACACTGGAGGGGACACGCTGGAGGAGGACACGCTGGATGGGGACACACTGGAGGGGGACACACTGGATGGGGACACACTGGAGGGGACACACTGGAGGGGGACACACTGGAGGGGGACACACTGGAGGGGACACACTGGAGGGGCGTTGCCAGCAGCTGCTGAGAGCACCCACTGCTAACTGCACAGCTCCCCCCACCCCTCCCAGGGCTCCTTTAACCCACGTTTCAAGAGCTTTAATGCACCTGAGCGGGCTGAACACGCGGCCCAAAGGCTGCTCCCTGCAGCTCCCTGCTGCAAAACCTGCCTGGCCAGAGGAGATTACATTTTCCACACATGAAAATAAAAGGTTGTAATAAATCCCTTGAAGGACTAAACCTGGGTGATTATAAAACGCACCTTTTCCCTGCTGCCATTTTACCTCTTCATTAGGAAGGAGCGAGGGCGGTTTGTAAATAGCTGGGAATCCCGCCTGGCAAGAGGCCCTGGGACTTGTTCAAAGTGGCCATTTGTTTTCTTGTGGGCTCTGAGAGACACTGTCCTGAGCTCCTCTGGGAGAGGAGCTGGTAATGGACTTTAATGGAATTAGGGGCTTTTATGGAGGTCGGCTCGGAGCAGTGTCTTTGGCTGGGAAGCAGAGGAGGCACAGCAGGTTGCTAGGCAGGAACGTGTGGAAGACATGGAGGGAAAGCTGGAAGACAAGGCTTGTGAGGGGAGGTAATGACTTGTTACTGAGCTGACAGGATTGGGGGGAAGATAGATTGAGCTCTTAGGAAAACAAACACCTTCCTCAGGTTGCAAGCTGGAGGTTTCAGGGGGACACATTTAACTCCTACCAGGACCCTCGTTCCCCCTGACCCCCTGAAAAGAATCTGCCCCTGTTTCCTGGCTGAGCACCAAAGGCAGCAGATCAGAGCACTTTCTTTCAGGAGGAACCTTAAAAGGTCCTTTGCAACATTTGTGCCCCAGAAGTGCAGTGCATTTGCACATGGAATCACTGAATCATTTTGGTTGGAAAAGACCTTCAAGATCATCCACTCCAGCCATCAACCCAGCACTGCCAAGGCCATCATTAAACCATGTCCCTCAGCACCACATCTACACAGCTTTGAAATCCCTCCAGGAATCGGACTCAACTTCTGCCCTGGGCAGCCTGGGCCAGGGCCTGACAGCTCTTTTGGGGAAGAAATTGTCCCAAATATCCACCTTAAACTTCCCCTGGCACAACCTGAGGCCATTTCCTCTTGTCCTATGGCTTATTCCTTAGGAGAGTGACCAACCTCTCCTTGTTCCAACCTCCTCTCAGGCAGCTGCAGAGCCAGCAGGTCTCCCCTCAGCCTCCTTTGCTCCAGGCTGGACACCCCCAGCTCCCTCAGCTGCTCCTCGTGAGACCTGTGCTCCAGCCCCTTGATGAGTGGTTTCCCAGGATGGGGTGAAGAGGAGCAGTGCAAGGCCCTGCCCATCTCCTGTCATTTCCCTCACTCCTGCAGCTCCCACCAGCCTGGGCTCCCAGCAGCCCAACTTCCTTCCCACCACTGCTCCCAGAGCAGGAGAGCAGAGCTCGGGGCTTGCAGGGCTGGGCACCACCCCTGATCCTCAACAGCAAAAGCTTGTCCATTTGTGGGGAGGAAGGAAATGTTTCTGCAGCTCTGCCTCCTCTGCCACAGCCCTACTGTGCTACTGAGCTTGGAAGTGCTTGGCACTTTTCCCCACCTTGTAAATAAGTGATTACTGTGATCAAAATAATTAAGCAACCCAGCCTTTTAAGTGACTAATAGAAGACAATAATTTATGTGCGTGAGGTTTGTGGAAGTGATGGAGCCCTTCTAGCTGTTCTCACAGAGTAGTAACTTCTTTCGGGTTGGTTGGTTTGTTTTTCAAACACACCAGAGCACAGAAACTAACCTAACAAAGCCTGAAGAACTGTCCCCAGCTCCCCCCTTGCTCCCTGGGGTTGATCTGCAGAGCACAGATGCCCTGCCATGCTCGCCACCATGCTGCTGCAGCAACTTACCTGCCACCAGAGCTTCCAGACACACTCCCTGTCCCTCACTCACCCCTTCAAAATTTTGGTGGCCCAGAGAGCCCTGTGATACAGCAGAGTCTTGTCCCAGCACAGCATCCAACAGCTCAGCCCCCACCAAGCTGGAGAGAGGATGGAAGCTCCAGGCTCTGCTCAGACCCTGCTCTTCCAGACCTACATCCAGGCCTGGTGTGGGGGGTGATGAGGGAGGTGAGGACATGCTCACCTGCCTCCTAAAAAGAAGCTGGAGACAGCACAGTCTGCCTGACAGCACCTTTTCATCCCTGTCTCCCTGGGCCACATTTGAATGGATGTCCTAGAGGTGTGAGGCTTGCTAGAGTGTTACCAAATTCCCAAGCAATCTGAACTCTCATGCACATTCATAATTACAAATTCCCTGCTAAGTTGCATGGTTTTGTGAAAGCATTATCGTTCCTCTGAGCTCTGTGTCCTGCAGCATCCTGCAGAAGGCAAGCAGGAGGCAATTCAGACACAGAACAATTTTCCTCCTGCTGGAAAAAGGCAGATTTCTGCTCCTCGGGGACACAGCACAGGGAAAGAAAGAAAGAAAAAAAAAAAACCCAACTAAAAAAACCCTCAGCCCAGACTGTAATCTACGAGGCCACATTTCACATCTGTTTTTGCAATGTTAACTTTTATAAAAGAGCTGGGAATAACACAATCAATTTACTTTTCATTTTGGTGAGTTATAAATTTAAAGGCAAGGCTGGTGCACAGTGGAGCTGGAACCCTGCAACTGATTTTCAAAAAACCCTACCCTCTACTTAAAGCAAATGCTGCTCCACTGGAAACAAAAGTGACTGTATGTATTTTTAGGCAATACTGATTTTTAAAAGTTACCAGATGGATTAAGTCCAGATGATCCCAAAAGAAGCACAGAAAACAACCCGAGTTTGGGAAAGGTCAGCCCTCCTCGCAGTTGTTCCACAGACCCAAAACTTCTTGATCTATGTTAACACCATAAATTAGACATGTACCACTGTCCCCAAAACCCAGCAGCTCTCCACGCTGCTGTTCCCATCCCTCCTGCTTGCAGGCTTCAGCAGATAACAAATGAGGTGAGATGTCAGCACATCTCCCCAGCCCTCAGCTCCCGGCACCAGAACAAGGCAGGGAGAGCACCAGGCAAGGATTCCATCAGTGGCCCCACTGGGGTTGGGTTTTCATAACCCTGACTGAAAAGTGGAGGTGAGGGAGGCTGTCAGGTGCTGTGGCTGCCTGAGAACCTCTCATCACTCCCTTCTGCTGAAC
>NW_009952441.1:316599-322576 GCF_000747805.2 Chaetura pelagica | reverse complement strand
AACTGCCCTGGGGCAGAGACTGACCCTTTTCCTTCTGGCTGAGTCTACATATTAGGTGTAAAGTTGCAAAAACTGAGTAGAAACAAGCACCAGTGACTGCATGGGCAGGAGAGCTGCTTCATTCCATGCCTCACAACACCAAACATGACCACCACAGTCTCCCAGGCTCTTCTGGCACAGGTAAGGGAACAGAAAATAGTTGAAGACCAAAACCAGCCATGATGGCACCACAGAAAAACTCAACCCATGTCCCTCAGGTTGGGAAATCCAAGACTGCCTGCCTGGTGAAAGGGAACAAGGACACACATTCCAAGTCTTCCTCCCCCTACAAGGGGGCAAGAAAGCATAAAATGATAGTAAAGACAGTAACAGATATTTTGAGGGTGCTATGGCAAAGGTTAGCTCAAAGGAATCACTCATGGAAAGAAGGTTCTTCCTGACAGATGGGTTCAGTTTGAATGTACAGGGAAATAGTCTTCTGGGATCAAAGCTGCTCCTCTGACAAGAAAAGTTTTCATCTGAGAAACAAGGGGTTATGATGTTAACCTAATCTCTGCCTCCACCAGGAAGAAATAAAATACAGCCATGGCCACAATTTATAAAACACAAAAAATCAGAGGACAGACAGGACGAGGGAAGGAGATATAAATACATATGAGAATGCAATTACTGCCTGAGTTGACTAAGGAACTGGAAGTGATCAATGAGAAGCAGCTAAAATGTTTACACAGTAACAAAAACAGCCTGGGCAACAAAGTGGAGAAACTGGAATGAGTTGGGCAGGACACAAAACAGGACCCTGAGGAGAGGAACAGGGTGAGAGAACTCCTAACTGGAATGCTCCCAGCTGCAGCATCCAGCACTGTGAGGGCTTTGGAAGGAGTTTTGGAAGGAGCAGAGGCAAATGGAAAACAGGAAAAAATGCAACTGGAGTTCACCAAAAGTGAATTGTGCCAGAAAAACTGAGGACTGATGTTCCAGAGAGAAGCCAAGCAGCAGATCTAATCCAGGCTGCCTTCAACAACATATTCCCCACGCTGCCTGTCTGGGAGGTGGCTACTGGTGGGAGAGATCAAAGAGCTGAGAGCAAATTCCTGAGGTGGCCAAAGACTCAGGAAGAGGAGGTGAAGCCCCAAGGCATCCTGTGAGCCCCCGTGGTCACTCAGCCAGCCTGGTCACCCAGCCTTTGGCTCCCCATTGCTCAGCTGGAATTCCAGCCCAAGTCCCAGGGAACAGTTTGACCCTGAATCAGTGACTTGCTGTCCTGATGATGAAGGCATCCTATGAGGCTTCAGCACCATACGGGTACATCCTGCACCTACAGCTGCAAGGAGCTGATGGGAGATGGAACTGAGATGCTGGAAGTAAGGCCCACCATTGAGAGACCTATGGGAGATACTCCATGAGGATAGGATGCAGCAGAGACAAAAGAACAGATGAAAAATGGTACCATTGGGAGGAGAGATGTTCTGGAAGTGTAGGACCACTGAGGACAAAGAACACTGTTTTAGGCTGAGGTTTGATCAGGATAGGAAAGAAACAACCAGGGTGTTTGCCTGGGACAGCCAGAGACAGGACTACCTTGGGCACGTCTTATCCCCAGCAGCATATCCATACCCATCCATTTTCAGGAGTGCCAGGAATGTCATATTCCTGTCTCTAGCCTCAGGAGCTACATGCAGAAGAAAAGCCAGGCACACTCCCACCAGCCCTTTCAAATTACCTGAGTGGATGAGATGAGGAGACATAAGAGGTACACGTGCAACAGCACCTCCACACAGGACCTGGACCAGGGAGGTGCCAAGTACCCAAGTCCACGGCACCCACCCCCATCCATGGCACAGCAGCCACGGGGGTGCCCAGGCCTTGGAGGAAACTTCCAGGACAACCCTGGCAGTTCTAAGATAACCAAGCACCTTCCCACTGATTCTCCAGAGATCCAGGATGAACATGAGCAAGGTGGGGCCCCTCCTGGTCCCCTCCACAAGGACACCAATAGCCAAGACCTCCAGCCTTAACAAAGGGTGATGGTGCCAGCTGCCCCCAAAGCCCACAGCCCTGCCGAGCTGCTGGCACCCAGCAGAAGCTGCAAGCAGATGGCAGAGACACAGGGGGCACGGGGAGGAGGGGCCAGGAGATGCTGGTGGCTTTCAGGAGGGCTGGCCACAGCCGAGCCAGCTCCAGTCCAGGACGACAGCTTGCATATGGATAAACAACGAGATAATTACAACCTTGGAGGGGGGAGAAAAGCCGGTGGCTGCAGCGTCCTCCTGCTGCCAGCTTCCTGCAACCCACCCGTCCCACCCGGCTCCCCTCGTAGCCTCATCATGAGCAAATGACTTGCCATAAAAGCCCTGGCTAGAGCCCTGCATCACATCCAGCTGCAGAAGCATTTATCTACTGATAGCCCCCCCGTTGTCAGGGAGTGGGGTTTGGCTTTCGAGAGAGCAATTTGGAGAAGGAGGGAGAAAAAAAGAAAAAAAGAAAGAAATCCAAGGAAAATGACAACCTAAAAAACCTACCAACCAACAAACAAACAAATAAAGGAGGAGAGAGACAATACCCACAGCTCGCAGGGTTTCCAGGCCTCTGCCAGCTGGGAAGCTGAGCAATGTTTACACAGTAACAAAAACAGCCTGGGCAACAAAGTGGAGAAACTGGAATGAGTTGGGCAGGACACAAAACAGGACCCTGAGGAGAGGAACAGGGTGAGAGAACTCCTAACTGGAATGCTCCCAGCTGCAGCATCCAGCACTGTGAGGGCTTTGGAAGGAGTTTTGGAAGGAGCAGAGGCAAATGGAAAACAGGAAAAAATGCAACTGGAGTTCACCAAAAGTGAATTGTGCCAGAAAAACTGAGGACTGATGTTCCAGAGAGAAGCCAAGCAGCAGATCTAATCCAGGCTGCCTTCAACAACATATTCCCCACGCTGCCTGTCTGGGAGGTGGCTACTGGTGGGAGAGATCAAAGAGCTGAGAGCAAATTCCTGAGGTGGCCAAAGACTCAGGAAGAGGAGGTGAAGCCCCAAGGCATCCTGTGAGCCCCCGTGGTCACTCAGCCAGCCTGGTCACCCAGCCTTTGGCTCCCCATTGCTCAGCTGGAATTCCAGCCCAAGTCCCAGGGAACAGTTTGACCCTGAATCAGTGACTTGCTGTCCTGATGATGAAGGCATCCTATGAGGCTTCAGCACCATACGGGTACATCCTGCACCTACAGCTGCAAGGAGCTGATGGGAGATGGAACTGAGATGCTGGAAGTAAGGCCCACCATTGAGAGACCTATGGGAGATACTCCATGAGGATAGGATGCAGCAGAGACAAAAGAACAGATGAAAAATGGTACCATTGGGAGGAGAGATGTTCTGGAAGTGTAGGACCACTGAGGACAAAGAACACTGTTTTAGGCTGAGGTTTGATCAGGATAGGAAAGAAACAACCAGGGTGTTTGCCTGGGACAGCCAGAGACAGGACTACCTTGGGCACGTCTTATCCCCAGCAGCATATCCATACCCATCCATTTTCAGGAGTGCCAGGAATGTCATATTCCTGTCTCTAGCCTCAGGAGCTACATGCAGAAGAAAAGCCAGGCACACTCCCACCAGCCCTTTCAAATTACCTGAGTGGATGAGATGAGGAGACATAAGAGGTACACGTGCAACAGCACCTCCACACAGGACCTGGACCAGGGAGGTGCCAAGTACCCAAGTCCATGGCACCCACCCCCATCCATGGCACAGCAGCCACGGGGGTGCCCAGGCCTTGGAGGAAACTTCCAGGACAACCCTGGCAGCTCTAAGATAACCAAGCACCTTCCCACTGATTCTCCAGAGATCCAGGATGAACATGAGCAAGGTGGGGCCCCTCCTGGTCCCCTCCACAAGGACACCAATAGCCAAGACCTCCAGCCTTAACAAAGGGTGATGGTGCCAGCTGCCCCCAAAGCCCACAGCCCTGCCGAGCTGCTGGCACCCAGCAGAAGCTGCAAGCAGATGGCAGAGACACAGGGGGCACGGGGAGGAGGGGCCAGGAGATGCTGGTGGCTTTCAGGAGGGCTGGCCACAGCCGAGCCAGCTCCAGTCCAGGACGACAGCTTGCATATGGATAAACAACGAGATAATTACAACCTTGGAGGGGGGAGAAAAGCCGGTGGCTGCAGCGTCCTCCTGCTGCCAGCTCCTGCAGCCCACCCGGCCCACCCGGCTCCCCTCGTAGCCTCATCATGAGCAAATGACTTGCCATAAAAGCCCTGGCTAGAGCCCTGCATCACATCCAGCTGCAGAAGCATTTATCTACTGATAGCCCCCCCGTTGTCAGGGAGTGGGGTTTGGCTTTCGAGAGAGCAATTTGGAGAAGGAGGGAGAAAAAAAGAAAAAAAGAAAGAAATCCAAGGAAAATGACAACCTAAAAAACCTACCAACCAACAAACAAACAAATAAAGGAGGAGAGAGACAATACCCACAGCTCGCAGGGTTTCCAGGCCTCTGCCAGCTGGGAAGCTGAGCCCATGAAATATGCATCGCAGCAAACAAAGCAAACTGAAACGCTGGGAGCTGGAGAGCTGTAACCCTTTCCTGAGTGCTGCAGCCAGGGGAGAGCCAGGTTCCCTGCCTGCCAGGAAGTTAAGGGGAGAAGAGACCAGGAGAAATACCATCCGGGGCTGTGGGGAAGGAGGAGTGCTGCCACCTCCCCTGCACCAACACCCAGGGGGGCATCCTGTGGGACCAGCAGAGCTGGATCCTGTAGGATCACCAGAGCTCAATAGGTGGCTGCTCAAGGCAGGTTAAATGTTCAGGAACTGTTTCAGATGTGAGAAGCTACAGGAGCAATAGCTGGCACGGCTCAAAGCAGGCAAAGCTGCTGCTGTGCCCATGTCCACTTCCACAGCTCTGCCCCCAGGGATGTATCACCTCTCAGAGCACTGGAAGGACAGCATCTCTCCAGGGGACCATGGCAAGGAGGAGATGGGGGACACTGTCAGGGAACAGGCACCATGACTCTGATGGTGCCTGGTGCCACCTCCTGCACACACTGCCCCACCACAGGTGGTCCTGTCCCAGTCCAGGGTGCAGAGCATCCCTGGCTGGGAATGGACCATGCAGTCCATTCTGAAGCAGGTCTGAAGCAGCTTGTGCTGGTGCTGGCAGTGATGGTGCAGCTTCAGGCAGCCTGACCACACGTGGCTCCGTGTCACTCAGAAAACCAGCTCACAGACCAAGGTGCAGCAACAATTATCACGGAAGCAGCACAAGGGGCAGCTAGAAAACCTGAGCAAAGTGGATGCAAGGAAGCACAAGTCTGATGAGAGCTGCAAGGAGATGGGAGGGCTGGGGCATGTGCATGAAAGGAATCCAGCACTTGCATCAAGGGATGAGAGAAAATGAAGGGAAGAACAGAGACCCAGCAAACTTTCAGCTAAGTAGATTATTGATCTTCAGGGTGTGCCAGAAACCAGCTTTGCAAATTACAGCAGTCCCCTGCTGCAAGCTCCAGCAGTTCCTGGATGGCAAAGAGAAAGGCTCCTCACCCCCCTGCTCCCACCACGATGTCACCGAGCTCCTGTTTGCATCTCTCTGCAGCAGGACATGCAAACACATCCCAAAGGTGACAGTGTGCAAGGAAACACCACAACTCCCCGGCATCTCATGGGAGAGACAGTGTCAGTGGGGAGGGAGCAGCTCGGAGCAGCCCTGCTGGCCCTGCTAGTCCTGCTGGCCCTGCTGCGCAGCAAAGCAAAGCACTTCCCTGGCAAAGGCAGAGGCTGCTCTGCAGTCGGGGGGGTTTCAGCAGGCGGAGCGAGGTGTGAACCCCTCCCAGAGCACCCTGACAACGCGTCCAACCCCGGGCACCGGGATCACCGGGAGGCTGCTGGGAGGAGACACCCGGGAGCCCCAGCTCCTGCTGGGGTGCTCAGCATCCCAGCAGCTCCTACCGGGTGCTCAGCATCCCAGCAGCTCCTGCCGGGGGGCTCAGCACCCCAG
>NW_009952441.1:293214-316471 GCF_000747805.2 Chaetura pelagica | reverse complement strand
ACCAGCTCCGCCTGGCCAGCCCCACCACTACCCATGCAGCAGGATGGAGCTGCTCTGGGCTTCCCGTGTGCCCAGAGAGGTCCCTGCCCTGCTAGGGGTAGGGGTGAAGCAGAGGGCCAGTGTCCCCCGTGCCCACCCAGCTGCTGGCAGGTGGATTCCCAACAATCCATTACGTGCCATTTGGGCATTTTTTTTCATAGCGTCAATGAAGACCTGGCAGAAATGCCCAGAGCAGGGATGGGGCCAGGGGTGCTGGGCTCAAACCCAGGCAGAGCGGGCACTGGGAGGGCTGTGTCTCCTGCCACCAACCCCACCATCTCTTTCCTTCCACCAGGACCTCTCTGCTCTTGCCACACCACAGACCTCCAGCCACCAAGCAACACGCTGTGACCCTCAGAGCCATCCTGCAAGGGACCTGAGGGAATATTTGTTTATCCCTTCTCATAAGAGGCAAGGAACAGACCACACCAGGGTTGTCTGGGAGCACAGGCAGGGGAGGTGACACCAACCAGGACTTCTCGCCCTGGGGACAGCCCCTCCACCACGGAGGAGCTGATTTCAAACAAAGCCAGGCCTTTCTTTGACTGGTGGAGCGTGATGAGCACTTGGACTGTCAGATCCTCCTTGTTTTAAACAAATTCCACTGACAAACTCTCTCCTGACATGAATTATTAACCAAGCAGGATGCACAGAGGTGCCAGCAGCAGCAGTTCCGGGCAGGAACCGGCAGCGGGTGAAGCTTTTTGCCGGTGACCGCAGGTGTGAAGCAGTTAAATGACAGCATGGCTGGGAGAAGACATGTGCCACCACGGCTGCCACCTGCCTGCCAGCATGGCCACGCCATGGAAAGTCACACTCCATACCCAGGCCATCTAAAACTCCAACTCCTGGCATCTCCACACATCCGTCTGCGCCAAGACGTGCTGAGAGCAGGGACATTGTTCCCACCTTGCCGCGGCCCTTCTGGCAGTCCCAGGGACTGAGACACCTGGCTCTGCTACTGGAAATGCTGTGGATGTCCTGGAGGTACCAGTAACTGTCTCCTAGGGTGGCCTGAAGCAGATGGGACCACTTCTCTCCCTTCAGCCTGAAGAAACTCCTAGTTAAGTCGGGAAAAGTGGTATGGTGGGTGAGGTGGGGACAGCCTTTTGGAGAGGGACCAACCCATCAGCCAGAGGCAAACTACCACCTCCTCACACCCTCCCTGGCTGATGTCGTGAGAATTCACCACAACCTTGAGAAAAACCCCAAGGGAGAGCCTGATGGAAAGCCAGCCATCAGCAAGGGGCACGGGGCAAACACCAGTGCTGGTGGGAGCTCCTGGCAGCACCCTGAGACATGGGTATGGACCTCAGCCACCCATGCTGGGGGCTGAAGGGTGTCCATGAGACACAGCCAGGATTAAAGGGTGATTACTCTGCCCCAAATATAAGCTCAAGGAGCCTGAAGCCACAGACACCAGTTAGGTGAGACTCAGCCCTCTGAAGCCCTGGGGTTCAGGATTTCCAGCACCAGATAGGTCATCTGGACTCTCCTTCTCCAATCACTCACTACAACCAGAAGGGGAAGGAATATGGAGCAGAAAAAAACCAACACAAACATATTTCCCTCTCATAATTCAGAAGAACAACATCCACATTTCATCCTGGAAGTAGCTGCACTTTGGGGATTCCTGTGTCCGAGACCTAATCTGTAAAGTGCCCAGGGATCCCCTAGGGTAAAAAAAAGCATTATAGGATCATTATTAAAACAGACACATTATATTTCACGTCTCAGTTCCAAACAAATGGGGGGGAGGGGAAAGCCAAGATCTAATTCTGGGATGAGGGGACAAAACCCTGGAACATAACACTCCTCCAGTGAAGTGATAAAAATGGGATGTGTCTCCTACGTGCTGAGTGCTGCACCAGAGCAGCTGCTCCAGGCCCTTCCCCACTGCCCAGCCGTGCAGAAGCAGTGACACAGAGTAAAGAACAGCAAATATTTCATTATTTTTTTTAATAAAAGCCAGAATCTCTGGCCAGCCTGGTCCCTCTCAGCAGTCCCACAGCTCATTTTGCACAGCTGGGGTGGGATCCAGTACCCTGTTCCACATCAGAACACAGAACACAACCTGCTGCAGCCTGACCACAACCCAGAGAGGGGCTGCCTGTGGTCCCACTGGCTCCTCCAGCTGCCTGCCCAGCTCATCCAGAGGGAAAAAAAATAGGCTTTCTGGAGTTTTTCATCAGTACTTACACCAGCAGAAGCTCCTTTCAAACCCTTGGCATGTACATGGCAAAATGAGAAGCTGTTTCCCCAGAGGAAGGAGGGAAACCATGTGTTTCAGGTTGATCTCCTGCCTGCCTGTCTCTCACCCACACAGCACTCAGCTGTCGGGGTCATTTCTCTCTCACACAGCATCTATCCACTCAGCTGGGCCCATGCATCACCTGGCTATTGATCTGCTGGAGGTGATGTGACCTGCACCCACAATGAGGGGGCAAAGGAGATGTGGGAGGAATACAGACCCTGTCCAGCTGTTTCTGCAGGGAGAGGGGCCCCCTGGACCTTGGGCTGGGACTGCTTCTTGCAGCAGGGAAGACACAGCACCCCAGCATGGGGGCAGCTCATGGGGAAAGGTGCCCAACCACTTCACCATTGATATACCTGATTTCTGAGACACCAGAACTGCTGGCACAGGTATCACTTGGCAGCTGGAGCTCAGCAAGGAGCTGGGCTTTCATGGAAATCTGATGGGTTTCCCCCTATGCTGTTCTGAAATGAATGCAACTTCCAAGGCCACCAGTCCTGTCCTTCCAATTCTCACTGCTAAAATCCTGATCAAACCCAGCCAAATAAACACCAACTCCATTTCTAGATTTTCCAACACATCCTGTCCTCCAGACTCCTTAGACCAGAGCAGGGTCCCCCTGAATTCCTGTCAATGCCCTGTTCTTATTTTCTGCAGTAACTTCAATCCTTTATCCTGGCTTCCAAAGGCCAGGCACTGCTCAACCCACCACCTTCCTCTGAGGCATCAACAGCCTCAACAGACACAACATCATCTTCTGATATTGTAGCTCTCATTCCACAGCCTTCACCTCACACTCCCATGCAGGAGGTGTTCTTCCCTCTCAGATGTTGTTCATCCATGCAGCAAGGACAACATTTGTGTGGTTCACAAGGTGCACCAGGGTGAGCCATAAATGAGTACAAGAAAGAGAAAACTGACTAGCACCACCGAGTTCCCGGGAAGAGCAGCAGGGCAAGCCTCAATCCCTGGGGCTTCAAAGGGCTGGGGCAGAGAGGGCTTTTTGTGAGACCAAGTGAAGCAGCAGAGAAGGTGGCTGAGCACTACCTGTGTGTTGTCTTCATCTCCCTGAGCATGGATGGTGTAGGAACGACCCCCGTTCTTCAAGGTCTCGGTGACAATGCGCACGCGCACCCCGGGCAGCGGGGCGCCCACGGACCCTGGGGAGGAAAACCGGGCTGAGACAGTGGACAGCCTCTGGGAAACAACAGGATCAAGGATGCTACAGAGCAGCTGCTCGTCTCTCAGTGGCATCTGCAGGCTGTGCTGGCACTGAAGAGCTTCCTGGCAGGGGGTTGCCCTTCAGGAAGGCTTGGAGCCCATCGTGTGTCTGCATGCAAATGTCACTGCGGCGCAACGCGCCCGGTGTTTGCTGAGCTGGCAGGGCTGGAAATGCCTAGGAAAACAAACGTGTCTCCAGCCCTGAGCAGCCTCTCTTGGCTAGTCTTTGAAGGCAACAGCACAGCTTCGTAGCTCAGTAATGAAGCTGTCTTTGAGAAAAAAAAAAAAAAGCAGCAAGCACCATGAAACCTTCCCAGAGATGAGAAAAGAAAGAGCACAATGGTTACTGCAGCGGCTCATGGCTCCTCTATAGCCTGGACCTGACAGGGAAGGCAGAGGCTTCACAGTGTGAGAACTGCCAGAGATTATCTCAGTTTCATGAGACATCAGCACAGTGTATAGAAAACATCACAGGAGAAAAGCAGAGATCAAACTCACACTGTCCTAACTCAGGTTTCAATTTTCAAAGCCAGGGAATCTGACACAGTGTCATGAACAACTGCTATGAAGCTCCATGATGGTCCTGTGACCCAGAGCTTCCCATCCTGCAGCACTCCCACCCCTTGGTTTAGTGCACCCTCTCCTGGGTGAGCATCTGAAAGTGCAGAGGAAAGGGCAGCTTTGTTCCTGTGACCTCTGTCTGAGGAGGGGCTCCAGGCTCAGCAGCAACCAGGGCACCTGCTGGCCCAGCAGGTTTCTGCATCTCAATGGCACAAGAAGGCTCTCCTGGCAAGATGAAGCCCATGACTTTCATCCCCTGCAAGGCAGGAACACTGAGCACAGAAAACAGCACACGGTGCAGAAGGACATCAGCACAGAGGGACCTGTGGCTCAGGAGGACTGGGCAGGTCAAGGCTTAAACTGGTAAATCTGTTCTTTATTTTAAGAGTTGATATTTCTATTTTTTTTCCTTGCAGAGTCTTCAGTTGGTGGGGCTTTCCAGCTTTGCAGGTCAGGCAGCAGGCAGCACAAAGCCCTCAAAGCAAGGTGTGCAGGACCCAGAGCTCAGCACTGCCTTCCCTGTCATCTGTATTTCAGGCATTTGGGTTCAAGTGACATTTTCCCCACCCTGGTCTCATGCTCCTCTTCAAGCCCTGGAGATCCAATATCTGTGACATCATGATTTTGTTTGCTACATTGGTCAGTTGCCATGGAAATAGATGTGTCGTGTAGCCCAGATTTATGGCATCCCTGCAGGATGGGCTATGAGCAGATGGGCTACGAGGGAGTGAGATTTTATTGCAGTGAAACTACCCAAACAATTAGAGAATCTGGCAAGAAATAAACAGAAAGGGACGTGGCAGCTCTGTGAAGTGTATCTCTGCAGCCTGAAATTGCCTTTGGCCTCCAGGTCAGCCAACACGCAGCCAGGTCCTTCCCTCACCACCAGCATCACTGGGGCTCCTCTTATCTCATGGCCAGACACTGCCAGGAGTCAGAGACAGGAGGTGGCAGCAGAGCAGGGAGGTGAAGCACGTGCCAGGACAAGTCACCAGGAGAAGTGCCCTGAGGTGGCACATGGAGATATTTATGTCTTTTAAACAGTCTGGTACCTCCCATGGGAGACTCCAGGAGGACTCAAACAGCAAGTAATGGAAATGATGCCAAATGTGCACACATCGAGCTTGCCTGAAGCCCCTTCTAGACTTCTACAGGATCATTTTCTCCAGCATGAAAAATGCTTTGTGAGAACAGCCCCCAACCTGCCTGGAGGCGCCCTGGGCAGACAGGCAGTGAAAGCCTGCAGAGCTCCCAGAGGGAGCAGTAACCAGGGCAACGAGCTGCCAGGGCTCTCACACTTTTGCCATCTCTGGAAGCCTTCAAAACAAGTTGAGATGGAGGCCCACCTGGAAGATGTTTCATCCCTGTATGCAAGCTACTGACCTCCCTGCAGAAATATAACTGACCGACTCATGGGCAGCAGGACTAAAAACTTGTGCCCACTTCTGGTCTCAGTCTTTGAGGATGAAATACCAAAGATCAGCACAGTGCTGTCCAAAAAACCTGAAGACACAGAGAAGGCAACATGTTTCCCATACAGTGTTTCAGATCACCACTACCAATTATTTCCTACTTGGCTAAAGTAAAGCCAACACATCCCTTGTGGTGAACTGTTTCCTCATACTGGGTCTGGAAAAGGCTTTCTGGTGTGCAGGAAAAATGACAGGCCTGGAAATCAACATCTCTAAAAGCTGAAAATGCTCACAACATTGACAAACCTGACACTATTAATAAAATTTGTGCAAAGACAATGACTAGAGCTTCTCGGGCCCATCTGCTGTGTCAAGACACACGCTGTGCTGACTCCAACAGGTCAGCAGAAGGTTGAGCTCGTTCCCAGAGGAACAGCACCGGAGGTCCTGGCTCCACTGAGACCACAATCAGGGGCGATCAGAAGGGGGTCAACACTCAGCACTGGCTTCCTTTTGTCCCCAGCCTCAATCCTGAGGGGAAACCGAGGAGAAATCCCTGCTCCTTCCCCTTTCCCTCCCAGCTCTCTCTCCAACGTGCAGGCTCCTGAGCCTGCAGAACTGCTGGCAAGGCGCCCGCGGTGTCAGCCCCGCCGGGCTGCAGGCACCAGGCACTCACACTCTGGTTCTTCCCACCAGTTCTCCTCTCAGCTTAAAAAAGTTGTCAGCTCTTCCCAGATAAATTTAATTGGCCCTGTGGTCTGTGTCCTTCGGTATCTGGGGAGCTCGGCGCGGTGACGCGGGCTGTCCTGGGAGGATTGAAACAGGCCAACGATAAGGCACTCAAGGATCTCACTGTCAACAATACACGGAGTCCCCGCTGTAGGAGCTATTAGCTGCCTCTGATCTAAACCTCCAATTAAAGTGGTGATTAGGCCCAGTGAGGCATTCTCTGGCCATGAATTATTCATCTCCCTTCACAGTAACAGCACCGGGGGGATTAGAATGAGAGCTGGTGAAAACAGAGGCATTTTAAGCAGGGTTTTAACCATATACAAGCAAACATTTATCTTTCAAATCTTTCATCTTTTCTTCTGGAAATTCAAGCTCCCCACCCACCCCTGCCCCTTCAGACCTGTGCTCTGGGTGGAGAGTGGTGCCACCCTGCCAGGGACACTGGTGGTGACACAAGCAGGACAGGCAGGTGCTGAGGACTTGACCCTTCCCCAGCCACACCAAGTGGGTAGAAGCAGGTAAGGGAAGCTCAGGACCTCTGCTTGGAGACTGGTGAAGCAGCAGAGAAGGATGTGTGCTGCTTCCACTCCAGGAGAAATCCCTGGCAAGAGTGAGGATCCCTGGACTCACTCAGGGGCTGCCATGCTGGCAGCACTGCTTTTTCAAAACAAAGCTATTGATGGCTTTGGCCAGCGTGCAGGTCTGTGGTCACCACTGCCTAGCATCTGTCCCTGTAACACCAGTGCCATCTGAGGTCCTGGACACTTCACTCCTCCTCCTGCCCAACCTCTGCTCCCAGCCCATCACAGCATCTGACTCCCAGCTGACACTCATGCACTGGCTGCTCCATGGTACCTGGTGACCTTTCAGCCCAGACTCCAAGGGGGTACTGCATCAAAAGCTTTTTCACAGCTTCAGTAAATTATGCCTCAGCTTCACCCATCTGCTTCCCAGCTGACACTTCCTGAAATAAATTAATCAAGTCTATTCAATTATAGCCTTCTTTCTGTGAGGGCTCTCCCTGAACCACACCTTTGTGAGATGTTTCTCTCCCCTCTGGTGGTGACAGCAAGCCCCTGGAGGGTGGCTGGAGTGACAGTCAGCTGTCCCTTATCCCCAGCTCCTCTGCTTGTAGCTGCAAGAGAGGATTTGTCCCAGCTCCCCTGCAGACCCCAGTACCCTCAGGGACCCTGCCCTGGCTCTGTCCAGGATCACAGCCACCCAGCTCTGGAGTAGGAACTGCCCCTCTGGGAGCCAACATCTGTTTTGCCCATGTTCCTTTCAGTCTTCTTTCCTCTCTCTCCATCTCCTGGGAAATCTCTAGAGCCTCTGCTTATTTTCCCTCCTGAAGATGAACAAAACCCAAATACAACCAGGCCACAGGGACATTGACATGATCTCTGCACTGTCACCCTGCACTGTGGGGCTCATGGACAGCTTGAGCTCGTGCAGGTGGGAATCTTGTTCCCTGCATGCTTCCCTCTCCTGCCTGCAGGGATGTGGCTTCTGGAGGAAGGGAAGACTGGCTGAGCTGGGGTGGGGGAACAACAGTTACTCTCCAGAAGGAAACTAGAGTTGTGCTACCCCTGAGCTGTTTTCAGAATGAGGAGCCAGTGCTGGAGACCTTGCATCCTGTGCAATCCCTTCCAGGGTGCAGCTTCTGCATCCCAAGGAACTGGGGTGCTGTGGGAAGCCACAACACCCAGGACAGCCCCCCATGTACCAGTGGCCCCTCAAGACAATGCAGATGGTGCCAGGCATGCACAGACAGCACGTGGGGAGGGGAAGGTGGGGTAGTGGTGGGCTGGGCAGACAGATGGCCACGTTTTTAACCAAAGGGAGAGTGGGGGCATTTTATATTTTTAATCTTACAGATCAATGTATTTCTAGGTTACATAAAGTACAGATATTGAGAGGAGTCACAGCCAAGAGAAGTGAGGCAAGACAAGGAGAGAACAGACCCGGAATGTACAAGGAGGTGTGACAATTTCTAATTCCTGAAGAGTCAAGAAACTTGCACTAAAATAAGAGTGAGCAGACATCCTATTTTAAATGTTCAGCACCAATGGGTTGGACATGAACTGCTGCGTGGGGAACTTTGTGTTAACACTGCCCGGGAATAAACTTCTCAGAGCAGGAGCTGAAGCTGCAGCCCCATCACAGTGCCTGAACCAAGGCTTTGCACATAACAAAGCAGCAATATGGACTCTGCTTCCTGGACAGAACCAGCCTGGCTGCTCAGGTCAGTGGGCATCACTGAGAGCTCTGCACTCAAAGCTCTGCCAATCCACCAAGGCCAGTGATCCCAGGAAAACCCACCAGCGAAGGTGGGGTAGTGGTGGGCTGGGCAGACAGATGGCCACGTTTTTAACCAAAGGGAGAGTGGGGGCATTTTATATTTTTAATCTTACAGATCAATGTATTTCTAGGTTACATAAAGTACAGATATTGAGAGGAGTCACAGCCAAGAGAAGTGAGGCAAGACAAGGAGAGAACAGACCCGGAATGTACAAGGAGGTGTGACAATTTCTAATTCCTGAAGAGTCAAGAAACTTGCACTAAAATAAGAGTGAGCAGACATCCTATTTTAAATGTTCAGCACCAATGGGTTGGACATGAACTGCTGCGTGGGGAACTTTGTGTCAACACTGCCCGGGAATAAACTTCTCAGAGCAGGAGCTGAAGCTGCAGCCCCATCACAGTGCCTGAACCAAGGCTTTGCACATAACAAAGCAGCAATATGGACTCTGCTTCCTGGACAGAACCAGCCTGGCTGCTCAGGTCAGTGGGCATCACTGAGAGCTCTGCACTCAAAGCTCTGCCAATCCACCAAGGCCAGTGATCCCAGGAAAACCCACCAGCCACTTCCCACACCCTCTTCCTGGCTTCCCAGTGCCAGTTCCCTTACCAGCACCATTGTTCCTACCGGAACCTGCTCCTCAATCACGAGAAATGCTGATGAGATGCACATTCTCTGTGATGAGAAAAACCAAGAACACTTCCCAGCCAACCTCCCCCCAACAGTGTGCACCCTCTGGAGACTCCTACCTGGGACACGGACTCCATGCAAAGGGTTAGAAAGCGCCATCCCAATCTCAGTCATCCCATACCTCTCCAGCAGGGTGTGCCCAGTGATGCTCTTCCACTTCTCCAGGACAGGCACAGGCAGGGCTGCTGATCCTGACACCATTAACCTGCCCAAGGAAACCCCACATGAGAAAGGATCCGAGATCACCTTTGCTCCAGGGAATTTCCAGTCTAACACAGGGTTACATGAACCCTGCTCCTATACAAAGCCTTAAGACAGAAGCCCCAAAAGCTTTTTAAACACTACCAAGGATGTTCCTCCCATACAGATTCTCTGTCTCATAGGGGGTTAAGTTAAGATGGGTCAGCCTCCTAAAAGAGATCCTGCAGTACAAGTTTGGGCTGCAGGACTAAGTCCTTAGTAGGGTGACAAATACAATGAGCAAGCAGACCCCTTCTGACTTTACCATGTACAAGAGTGGCTCATAATTAAATAATGTCATCCTGGTTCTTGTCAAAGAGACAGTAAAGCACAGGAACCAGCACTGCAAAGTGGTGATGCTGAAAAGAAAGCTTGGCAGATCCACCATGGGGACAGGCAGCCACCAGCAACCCCTGCCCAGAGGAGCATGGCTCACCTACCTGATGTTCTCCTGGCAGAAGGCACGAACAAAATCCTGGACTTGTGGCTGAGAGAAATGCTTGTCATAATACTCAATCAGCTTGACGTAGATAGTGGGCACTGCCATGAAGACATTGACACGGGGAGCTTGGGAGCTCAGGATCTTCTTCCAAACCTAGAAAGGAAGGGAACACACCCATAGAAAAATACCCCTCAGTGTATAGTGCAGAGGGAAGCAATGGCCAGTGCTGTCCGTGCTAACTCCTCAGCACCTCTGAAGAGGTTCTCAAGTGAGGGCTCTGCAAACACTTCACAGGGCAGCGAGCCCTTCGTACAGGGCATGGGGAAACTGAGGTACAACAGGCTTGTCCAAAGGAAAGCCACCCAGGCTGGTCACAAACAGTCAAACCTCTGCTATCCAAGGCTTCTGGAAAGTACCAACAACAGGAAAGCTGATGTGTGCACTTCATCCATACCCAGAGCAATGGCTCCCAACCCTCATCATGCCCCTTTCTGCCCAAAGCACAATATTCACCCCTCTCACCCCACCAATGGATCACCCACCTGCTTTCACTCTCAACAAGCAGAAGAGGATGGAAATGGCATTTTTTAGTACCATCATGTTACAGCCAAGAATTTGGTAATGAAGACATGAGCCTGAAGCAGAATCAGTTAATTCCCTCATCATGTACAGCTCTTCAGAGGCTACACAAAGCCACCAGGTTTTCAAAGCACGGGAGCTCTTCTCTGGCTAGACACTAAGTCACATCCAAAGAACACAATACACAAGTAGGAGCCCACAGACCTTTGAAGGGAAAATGCTTTAAAGATGGATGACAGGGCTGGAAAGAGAGATCTTACACACTGGCAACGGGAGCGAGACTCCACTGCCCTGGAAATGGCCAGGGAACTGGAGCAGGCACGGGGACTTTGGAGACCATCAAGTAAATATTGCAGTTGGGCCCATTCCTCCCACCCCTCTTCCCTCTAGGTAAGCTCTTCCCAAGACAGGAACGATCCAAAGGCATCAATAACCACGAGGCTGTGGTGCCAGCCACCCCTCTCCTTTCGCTCCGGTCCCTGCCCGGCTGGTGACAAATGTATTTCCTAACAGCTCCTGACACTGCGCCCCTCCCGGCCCGTGCACGCTCAGCTGCACACTGCCAAGAGAAAGGAGGAATTGATTGAAGGTGAACAAGTGATTCTCCTTCATGCTGTCACTCTGCCCCCTTCCCCTCCATCCTGCTCGCTCAGGCTCCGTTTCATGACTGTCTAGGCGGCTGCGCCGGCGCTGCCCCCCCCCGCCTCTCTCACTCCGCTGCTTCAGAACAATCAGCTCCTTAAAAAAACCCCAAACAACCCCACCACCATGTTGTTATTCCTAATAGAGCAGGACACGGCCAACAAAATCCCACCCAGCAGAAGGGAGTTGCCTCCCAGGCTGGAGCTGGTGCTCAACAGGGTGAGAAAAGTACACAAGGTGGAAACCCCCTGGACACCCAGGGAGCTGGGACAGGAACACTGCAATACATCGGGGAAAAGCAGAGGAACCCATCTTGCCCAGACTGGTGGGTGACATGTCCTGAGAGGGTGACAGATATTCCCCTGCAGAACCCCACTTACCAGCACAATCCCTTAAAACAAGCCAGAATAGGCAAAAAAGCATTTAAAAGGATCTAACCCCTGCCACGCTCCTCCCAACCTCTTCCCCAAAGATCTTTTTCTCTCCAGCCCCATAATATCTTTCTCATTCGAGGCAGCAGGATGGAGAAGGACAACTCCAAAGCCATGGGCAAAATGCATGGACCTGCTCTCTGCAGCTCCTGAGAGCCACTGCCTTGGGCAGGGAGAGAGGGCTGATGGCAAGCAGGGATCAGGACTGTGCTGAAAACATTGAAGGGAGACAGATGCTCAGGGCTGTTTGACTGGGGTTTTTCTGCCTTCACAAGCAGCTGTGGGGAACACGGGCAGACTTCCAGTCTGGCCACACAGCAGAGTTATTTTCACATGGATTCAGAATAGAAAAAAAACAACACCAAACCAACCCAAACAAATCCATTGCTCCAAAACACAGCAGATCTCTCACACACCCCAGAGTTCCTTGTCCTTGCACTCCTGCCCTAGATAAAACCCTCCCTATGGCCACTCCAGCCATGGGAGCAACTTTTTCTGTGTCAGCCTCACTCCAGCAACAGTCCCTTTCCTGAAGATAAGCAGCTGCCTTTGGATTTGTGCCACCAGCTGCTGGGGTCATGTGCTGCCAGCCAAACATCTCTACCTGCTCTGCTCCTGCTCCTCCAAATCTGGATCCTACCCACGTGTTTCAGCAGTACTGAGCACCCAGCCACGGTACAGAGCTGGCAGCCCCAAGCCCTCCACAGACCCCGAGCTGTCCAGAGGGTTTGTCACTGCCCAGCTATTTCTAATTTATAACTCTAACTTCATGGTTTGAGAGAAGGATCTGGGAAAGTCTCATTACCTGGGACTAATCAATCAATCCTGGGGCTTGGACAGGCTGGTAGCAAGAGACCAGCTTTGCCCTCCAACACCCTCAGGCTTCAAGCAGCACAATCAATCTCCCCCTGCTACCCCACGTGTCACCATCACCACATCCATTACCTGTGGACAGGGGATGGCGTGGGAAACAGTTCTTCTTCCCCACAGATGGGCAGCCCATCATTACATTTTATTTCACTCACCTGATACCTCAGGCCTCCAAGTGTTTTTAAAAAGCCCTGGATTCTGGAGGCAAACACAGCACCACGTGCCATGGCTGCTGGACTTTGCACCAAGTGCTCACCAGACACCACGGCAGCAGCATGGATGGAAGATGTTCAGGAGATGGACTAAGATAGCTTTTCAGATAAAACAAAGGAAGCAACAAAAATCTCTACCTGCAAGAAAGCAAGAGTGGGAACAGCTTCCTATCGGCAATGACAGCCATGAAAGCCCAGAGCCATCCTAGGGGATGGGGCTGCCTGAGCCAGAAAAGAAGTAAGAGACCTTCTGTTGCCAAGAGCCTTCCCATCAGCCTGACATTCCTGATTTTCCTCCCCTCCTACTCCACAAAAGCATATCTGGGCAACTCCATGGGCTGGCCAGTGGAACTTTGCCATAAGTAAATGGGAAAAAAAAAAAAAAAAAGGAGAAAATGAGAGCAGTCGGTGGGGAACAACACACACAGCTGCAAGGTTTTTGCCACATGTTTCCTCCAGCACACAGATGACACAGTGGCAGGCAAGGGCAGAGGAACATGCAAGCTGCTCCAGGAGATGGTCCTTCCATACAGCCACCTTTCCAACCAGCCTTTGGATCTGCTCAGACCACCTGAAGCAAGAGATGCAAATACAGGGGAGGAAATGCAATAACCATTTTTTCTTTCCTTTAGAGAGATGTGCAGTGCCACAAACCAGGCAGAAAACAACAAGTCCACCAACACCTGGGCAACTTCTGATGAAAAAAAAAAAAAGGGAAAGGGGCAACAACATTTGTATGGTAAATCCTGCAGGACTTGGCCTGACACAGGACTCCCAAAACCAGCCAGAAGAGATGCAGGCAAAAATGCCTAAAAGCTGAAAAGGAAAGAAAAGACCAGCACAGATTTTCCCATCAGACCACAAGGAGCTCACAGCCCACGCTGCCGCCTCTATTGACAGATACAACAGCTCCTCTCCTATAAAATTATTGGATCGGTTTCAGTTGTTATTGAATTTTTTTTAAGCCTTTTCCAAGGTAACAATACCCCTAATGCAAGGTTAAATCATCCCTTTATCTCCCTTGTGGCCAGGGAGCCGGGTTTGTGTTTCCCATCGACCGCGGCCGCGCGGGAAGCGCTGCTGGTGAGGAGAAGGGCAATTTTCAGAGTGTCAGAAAGCTCCTGTAACTCTCCAGAAGCACCAACAGGGTGGCAGGACCACGCACCCACTTCTGACATTGGCTTATCCCCCACGAAGGCAGGTGGGCACGACACATGGGGAGAGCACCAGGGGAGCTCTGCTCTGCGCCAGGCTCCGAGCTGTGGGCGCTTCGTGAGCAAAATGCAGAGAAACCTTCTCCCCTTCAAAGGGAAACTGGGCCCTCGGTGGCTTCATCTCATGTTTGTTACAACCCCAAACTGTTCATGCTCTGCATGACTCTGGTTTTAATCATTTATTCATCAGTGCAGCTTGATGGCCCCTCTGCATTCCAGGCTGAAGCTTTAAAACCCTTCCTATGCTGTAGGCATACTGAGAGGAGCAAGTGCTTTCCCTGGGACCTGCTAATATAAGTAAATATGACAGGCTCTGGTTCCATTTTTTGTATTTCCCCACACACATCAAAAGACACGACTCTGCAACAGATGCTGGGGACAGACAGCAGATCTGGGGAGACAGGGAGGAAAACTCTTAACTTTCTCAAGCCAGGTCTGTGAGAAGTGCTCAAACATCATCCATTCACCAGTGACCTGCTCCTCCCTCCACCAACTCCCCTTGGAGTCTGAAATAAAATGACTCCTCTGAAGCCTCCCATTAACGAGTGAAAAGACAATTGCCTTTCTCCAGTTGAAACTGGATGGGAGACACACTACAAGCAGCACCTCTGCTGTGCTGGGCTCCTGGAGACCAGGCTCCCCTGCTTGGATTTGCTCTTCTATTAAAAATAAACTAAAAAGGCTGCCTGGGGGGATGTTTGCAGACAGATCCAGAGGAGAGGCTCGTTGTGGTGCAAGCTCCTCCTTCCCAGAGGTGACCACTGAGCCCCACACAGCCCAGCTAAGGTTTAAGGCCCAGTCCCATTCTCACCTGGCTCACACAGGTAACAGCAGCAGCACAAACACTCTGTTGGTAGATCAAACTGGTCTTCAGGATGAAGGTGGGATGAGCAGAGACCCCAGAGCAACATTTCACACCCAACCTCAGTCAGCATCATGTCTGTAGCACCTCCCACCACAGAAAAAAGCTGCTGTGGGGAAAACACCCTCCTGGCACATCAGGGGAATTAGTCCAAATCCCACATCAGCTTTGGGCACCCGTCAGGAAAAATGCCTAGAAAGGGTCCAAATAAAATTAACAAATTTGATGGCTTTGCACATAAACCGGGTACAATGTCTAGAGGGCTTGATCCTTGGAGGCACCCTAAGTCAGACATGCAGTAACACTGGCACCAAAACAACAGCTCCTTTTGGAACTTCAGGGCAATAAATCTGCATCTTGGCCTACTTCTCCTGGAAGCAGTTGCAGGGCACAGACAGTGCTGTCACTGCAGACAGGACACCACGGCTCAGAACCTGCCCAGCAGAGCCAAGGGGGCAGCACACACCACAACTAGGTCACACGGAGCTGAGATTTCTCTAAGCTTCCCCCATCACTCACCAGAGCAAGTTTTTTTTCCCTTCATGTTTTTGAGTACTTTTATTTATTTCCCCTCCTGCACTCAAGGCTGAAAGACCTCCCAGGATCCCATCAACATGACGAGCTGCCAGGGAGCCTTTGCTAGCAGAACATCTTTCCCTTACAGCAAGATCACAGGTGGTCCAGAGCACTGACAAGCCATTTCCATCACTCAGAGAGGACCCACGTCAGCCAAAACCCTCAGCAGAGCATCCTGCAAAGCAGTCACTGACCTCTTGACTTGCTCCCAAAGGCCAAGGTCCACAGGGTACCCAGCACAACCATAACAGGGCACACAATAGAGTCATCAACTCAAATGCCATGGCAAGGGCACCAACATGGAGGGCACCTGCCTTCCCCTGGGATTGCCCCTCCAGACTGGCTGACACTGCCTTTGGGTAACAGCCACAGCACAGAGTGTGCTCAGCCTCAACACTGAACCCGTGAACGGAAGGGAGATGGAGAGAGAGGGCTGCTGGGGAACAGATCTTCTCACGTCTGCTGGGTGCAAGACCCAAGAAGACTTCAAAAAGCACTTGCTCATGGGCTTTCTGCAATGCCCAGTGAGAAGGCTCACCTTGCACTCCTCCCTTAAGTAGGTATGGCAGGAGGATTGTATAGGGGTGCTTAGGCTGCAGCTTGCTCTGGCTCCAAAGGAGGTTTCTGCCCTTCCAGTTCTCACTCTTACTTAAGAAAATACATAACCAGCTCAGAGCCACCCCTGCCCCACACAGCTCCTGGGAGAAACAGACTTTCAGGCTTTGCTGTTCTCCTACCCATTTCCCAGTCCACGTGCCCACACCCTGCACCCCAAGGAGCACAGGCACCAGAGGACATAGCCTGTCATGTATGAGTGGACTAATGCTGGAAATTAAGGGTCCATTTATAAACCATTTATTAATAAATGATTAATAGACACAGCCATATTTTTTAATAACTTACAATAAAAAGATGCTATGAAAAGCTTAAACAAGACAGTCTTAACAGATGGTGCTATAAAGTGAATTATAACATGTACAGTAGCTACTGCAAAGTAATGGATGTCCTCATTTAATAAAAAGAACCTGATTTTATGCAGCAACTTTCACGCTTGAGGCATCTCAATACACTTTAATGAGCCCCTGTGGCCTCAGCAAGAGCTCACATGCAGCCACGGACATCAGATGCTGCTCTGGTGAGTGTAGATGTTGGTCAGGGCACTGGGGTTACTCCACAGCCTTGATTTTTAACCTCTCCTTGGACAGCTACCAAAAGCAGACAGAGGGGTCTGAAAGCTGCCACCTCCTGACACTGCACTGCAGGGAGCAACAAGCAGGCCATGGTCTGGGGCTCAAAACATTTTCTAACTAAGAAAAAAAAAAGAGCACTGTTACCACCACCAAAACCAGACCAGGACTATAAGGCATGCCACAAATTATGTAATTTAATGAACACTGTAATAATAAAGTATTTATTTTGTATAATGAAGTGTTAGTGATTAGAAACCAAACACACATTGGGCGTGCTGCTGTGGTTTCTCTTGAACCCTTGCCAGTATCACTCAAGGCTAAATATGTCTGCAGCAGGTTGAGAGTAAGTTCCTAGCCTTGTTTTGATCAGCCTGTCAAGTGTTTTAGCTGCCATTCGAGTTTCTTTATATCACACTATAATTGGCTGCTTTCTAAAGGTGCAGCAAAGGGAGAGGGAAAAAAACCAACCCAACAAAAACCCACAAGCACCCAGATAAACTCAGGCTCCCTTTGCCAACCCCCCCCCCTGCAACCCTGCTGCTGCCCTCGGAGCTGATTTCAGTAGCCAAGGGGCATTTTTGTAAACAGCTGGTGAAAATCACCTGGGACAGGCAGGCAGCTTGCATGGAGCTCCAGGAGGAAGCCTGGTCTGCCCTCCTGGGCTTTGCAGTGTTGATCAAACCCCCCATGGCTCCCAGGGGAGGCCCTCGGGAAAATAAAGGGAATTAAAAAAAAACCCAAACCAAACCAGAAAAGCCAGTGACGTCCTTCAGAGCCCACCTGCACCTGAGAGCCCTGGGAACTGCACAGCTTGCCACGCTGACCCCCCAGCCCAAGTTCAAGCTCCAGGGTCAAGCTGCCACCTCCAGCACCGTCCCCGCCTGCCCTCGGGTGTCACGTCTGGAGAGCTCTGATCAGAGGCGGCAGGAGGGGCGTCCTGGTGTCCTGCTCCCCCCCAGCTGAGCCCTTCAGCCTCAGCTCATTGATTTGCAGATGTCGGGAGAGAGCAGAGCAAAGCACCAGAGTAGCAGGGACAATCCATCACCGGTGGCACAGGACGTGGAGAAACGCGCCCTCCAGAGGGCTCGGCTTTGCTTCCAGGCTGCCGGAACGCTCACCGGCATCACCAGGGCTGGGCAGGCTCCCAGCCCCTGCTTTGGTGGAACACATCCCTCCTGCACCCTGAGCTTTTGGGGTGACACCCTAAACACGGGGGAAGACAATTTGGTAGTGAGCATGGAGGGAAGAGCACTGGATACAGCCAGGAAACCTTCCTGCCTCCTTCTACCACAGCATCCTACTGGATATGCAAAGCCAGAGCTGCCTCTCTGGGGTTCAGGGGCTGTTCCCCCCTCCAAAGGATCAGCACTCAGGCAGCAACTGAGTATTCAGGTGTCAGAGCCATCTTGAAACAAGAAAGGAAGTGTGCATTTTCTGTGGTTGCTCCTCTGAGAGGCAGAAAAATAAGCAACAAAGAATCACACGGCCCTGCAGTGGCTCAGGTCAGAGCCTGGGCTCACCCTTGTCTGGCAGCAGCACCAAGGCTGCTGGGTGTATCCCATAACTTTGCCCTTTGTCCTTTCAGTGTGACAAGTCCACCCAGCATAGAAATAAATCCAAAGAGGGAAAGCAGCCTCTTTAGTTAAAAGCACAGGCATGACAGGCTCTTTTCACTTTCCCAGGGAGTTCTGTACTACCCACCCAAATCTCCTTTTTGCTGGGAGGTGGCACCTGCAAACCCAACTGTCCCCTTAACAGTGACACTGCAGACTCTAACATCTCTCACACCACCCATGACAGTCAGAGACATCAATGAATAGTGCTGGATCCCAGGGGCCAGTAAGAGTAGGAACTGTTGCCCCTTCCACTTGGCTGCCCTGTTTCTAGGCCCTTTCCTTCCCCTCTTGAGCTCAGCTGTTGCCACCACTGCAAGGGACAAAAGAGAACCAGAGTGCTGGGACTGGCAGTTCCTGTCTCAGCTAGAAAACATTACAAGTGTGTCTCTTATGCATTCCAGTAAGGTTTTTCCTCCTGCCATCTTCCCTGCAAGGCTGCAAGAAGCTCTTGTTTTGCAAACTCTCCTATCACTGAGTCTGAACTGACAGATCTGTTAACACCCATTTCTCCACAGAGGAAGAGCAATGTTCCCATGCAAGTGATGAGGACCAGTATTTCTCACCTGGGCTGCAAGAAACTCCAAAGCCTGTGTTAGGTCATGTAATGGAATCCAAAACACTGAGGACAGAAGGTTGGAAGGGGAAACACAAGCTACTAAAGATGAAATACCCAACAAGCAGCTCAGCACTAACATGCAAGAAAAAAACCCAGTATTTCCACCTTTCCTGGTAGTAGAAAATTAACCACCCTTATTCTAGGAGCAGATGCTCTCAGTGGATACTTCGAAGGGTCCACCTCCAGTCCCTCAACATCATGAGGAGGGACAGAGCAGTGTGACAATTATGCACATCATGCTTAAGTTGTAGCCTCCAGAACAGAACGTTTACCCCAGACTGAGTGTCCACCTGAAAGCGTTTTTTAACAGACAGTTTGTGACCTGCATGCAGCCAGTGGCTGGAGAGCCTGGAATTCTTTGAGAACTTCTTTCCAAAGTTGTTCTAATTACCATGCATGGGGTCCTGCTGCTGAATTTCAAAGACAAGGCGCCATCCCCCCAGGCTTACCATCTGCGCGCTGAACTCGGGCAACATGATGCACGTGGCTCCCACCCAGAGAGGGCAGAGGAGCTTATTGATCACCCCGTGGACATGATGCAAAGGCAGCACGTGCAGAATAACATCCTCCTTCTTCCACTCCCATTTCTCAACCAGCCCTGTGGTCTGCAGAAGAAAACACACAAGGCAGCGTTAGGGCAGGAGAGACTCTCGGTGCTGGGAATGCCCAGGTATCCAGGCCCTGGCTTCCCAGGACACAGCTGGCAGCTGAAATCCCAAACCTCCTGGGATCCCTCCTGCACCCTGGGCACAAAAATCTCTCTTTTAGGGTCAGCACAAGCAAAATTCCCACAACAACAGTAGAATGCAAGAGGAACAACTCCTGCATCTTATCAGCAAGTGTCTTTCACCAGAGAGGGCAGTGATAGAACAAGGGGTAATGGTTTTAAACTGAAAGAGGGGAGATTTAGGTCAGACATCAGGAAGAAATTCTTCCCCGTGAGGGCAGGAAGGCACTGGCACAGGTTGCCCAGGGAGGCTGTGGGTGCCCCATCCCTGGAGGTGTTCAAGGCCAGGTTGGATGAGGCTTGTGCAGCCTGGTCTGGTGGGAGGTGTCCCTGCTCATAGCAGGGAGGTTGGAACTTGATGATTAAAGTCCCTTCTTCCAACCTTCACCATTCTGTGATTGTATGATTCATACACATCAGCAAAGCCCTCCCTCGTTACTGAGAAATAAACAGTTAACAGCAATTTTAAGCAAGGCCAACAAAATGATTAAACTGCTGCTGCACATGCAGAATTGGCCAAAATAATAACAAAAAACCTAGTTTTCCCAGAACTCTGTTGACATAGTTTGGACACTGATGACTGACTGAGCTTTCAGCACCTGTAAGGGATATGATTGTATAGTCAGGAAGAGTAGAAAATCACTGTGATAAACAGAAAGCAGGCTGCACATTAGTAAAAACAGATCAGTATATCAAGCTTCTAAATTACTGTGCTGTGAAGGGATAATTATCTGAAGCATTAGACCTCAGGCTCCTAGGTGAACAATGCCCTGCAGAGCCCAGCATCACCAACTGGAAAGCTTATTTCCAGCCATCTAAAAATAAAAAAAAGAGCATCTGAACCATGGAATTCAGTCATGGCATTCAGAGCCCTCCTCCACAGGGCAGGGAGAAGGTTTTAGGCTTTCTGCAAGACAGCACAGAGGATGGTGATGGCTCAGGCCACCTCCCAGATGACCAGCATATTTGTGAGGGAACAGATTCTTTGCCCAATATAGCCAAGCTCTGGCTCAATCCATCAAGGCTTTCACACCACTCCCAACACTGCAGATGCTGAGCACCCAGAACAGCGTGAGCTCTCGGAAGTGTCCGTGAGGCACAATGTATTCCCTGCCCTTTTTCCCTAATGGCATGAGTCTATCAGTTGCAGGCAAAGATAACCAACTGGTGAGGTAGTCAGCAGGCTCATTCAAACTTTTAATTCCTTTTGGCTCAGAGAGCTAATGGATTTTTTGCCTTGGGGATATATAGCTGAATAATGCACAGACTTCACACAGTACTGGGCTGGGCTGCCTTATATTCCAATTAAGGGCAAAGATTCTTCTCTAGTCACAGTGGAGAAAAGCAAATTGCAAAGAAAGCAGCTTTTTTGACAAGGGATCTCACCCCTTCTGCTTTCCAAGAAAGCAAGAGGAAGAGACAACCTGCCCTTGGCTGCAGCTGCAGCACAGCAACAGCAAAAGGACAAGGGTTAGAGTCTCAAACACTCTGCTCTGTGCTCACCTTAGAAGGCCTGTGTGTTCACCTCAAGGCCTGTGCAGCCTGGGCTAGTGGGAGGTGTCCCTGCTCATAGCAGGGAGGTTGGAACCTGATGATCTCTAAGGTCCCTTCCAACCTTCACCATTCTATGATTCTATGAAAACCACTGTGGACTTCTGTGGCCCCCAGCTCCAGGCAGGAATTCTGCTGTGGTAAGGTATGTTGTGCTTTGGGGTTTGCAACCCCAAATCTCCTCTGAAGGCCACGACCTTTGTAACCTGGCAGGAGCATTGCAGAGGGAAAGCAGCACTCACCACAGCCTGCACGTTCTCGTGGGTGCTGAGGACACCCTTCGGCCTTCCCGTCGTCCCACTGGTGTAGATTATCATGGCTCCTCTATCTTTCCACGAGGAGCAGGTAGTCAAGGGACCCTCTTCCATTGCTGCATGACTCATGGATCCATCACTCCGAGACTTAAGCAGGGGCAGGAGAGGGATTCCCAGCTTCTCAGCACTAGGGGCTATTTTCCCCACATACTCCTCTGCAGCGATGACCAGAGCGCTCTGCGAGTCCTGGATCACGTACTCCAGCTCTGGCACTGGGTGCTTCTTGTACAGGGGCACAGCAATGCCCCCGCTCATCCAGGAAGCCCACTGGGCCACCACATAGGAGGCATCATTGGGACACAAAAATGAGATCCTCTCTTCCTTCAAGTCCCTGCTGGAGCAGCCCAGAGCTCTGCAGATCTCCTGGGACAAACGCAGACTCTGGCCGAGAAGGTCCCGATAAGTGTGCTCACCATGTTGGTCAATGATGGCAATTTTCTCACCAAAGGCCAAAGCCCTAGTGAAGACAGGGGTAATGTCACTGCTGTTGGTTGCTCGGGTGGTCTGTAGACCCCTGTGGGGACAGCCAGCCCCCTTCTGCCCACACAACCCCCATCTGCAGCGGTGCAAGTTCTGGATGAGGCATCGGAGGGGCCGGCTCACTTGGGGGAAGAGCAGGGAGACCAGCATCCTGCCAGCACCACCTCCTTCCCAGTGATTCTGCAGAAAGCAATTAAAGGAACAGATAAGTATGTGCAGCGATTACCCAGGGGTTTATTCCCACAAAGGAAAAGTGGCAGCCTGCATTTGGATAATACCCACTGTATTATTCATGCTTATGCTTCAGACTGCTGCATCCCCAGGGCACTAGGCCCTGCCCGGATGGAACAGGAGACAGAAAGCATTCCCTGTGCAGCCTCTGCATCCCTAAAAACAGTCTAACTTGAATTATGAAATACTTTTCATCCACCAGAAGTATTAGGACACTAAGAAGGGGCTGCCTGAGGTGCCATTCTAACTCAGCAGGGCCAGCATTCAAAGAGATGAAATCATTACAGCACCACTCAGCTCTCACTTTGCAACTTCCACCACTTTGGTGAACCACTGCCTTGCTCTGTGTCTCCAGGTAGGCAGCACGGAGCACTGGGAGAAATCCAAGCCTCCTGAAGTTTAGCCCACTGGAGGATTGCTTCCTGTATGAGCTGTGCTTAGAGCAATGGCAGATCTAAGTACAGGGAAGCGCCCAAACCTTCCCACCTGTCACCCATCACAGCTTCAGCTCAAAACCTTCCTCAGGTGATAGTTTAAGTGCTCAAACAGCTCCCAAAGCACCACAGGCAGCTGGAGCCTTCCCCATGCTGAGCAGTTGGTTTTCCCAGCAAACAGCAGCAGGGAAGTGCAAACCCACACACTGGAAAAGCACACCTGAAAGTGCCAGCCTGGCAGCAGCTGGAACCAGGCAGGATGCTGGGCCAAGCTTAGCCATGGCACCAGGCACCACCCCGGCAGCCAGAGCCTGACCTGAGCCCAGCCCAGCCACCAGCCCAGCCATGACACACAGCACAGCAGCATTCCAACAGAGAGCACCTCCAAAAGGGAACAGGGAGGATGACCAGCACCATTAGAGACCTCACAGGAAGATCACAGGCTGGCACAAACATCTCATACTCCAGCTGTGCTTAGACAGCACACTGACAACAGCCTACACACTCAGGAGAAGTGAACAAAAATGTTTTTGTGGTAACTAGAAAGAAGTTACCAAAATGTGCTCACTACCCCTCTTTTCATCATCCCCTTTTCAAAGGGAAAGGTCTGTGCACTAGCATTGGCCACTGCCTGCATCACCTCACAGAAGCATCAGGGAAAAAGCCAAGACGTGGTGCAAAATCTGTGGTGCACTGGGGAGCCTCAGGGACTATGGGGACACTTCATAGGGGAGACCACAGGTACACTGGAGATGAGAGGAAGAGAGAAAATGAATGAGGAGATGCCACAGGAGGATCCTGACCCTTCCCTGCACAGAGCTG
>NW_009952441.1:292137-293116 GCF_000747805.2 Chaetura pelagica | reverse complement strand
AGGAACAGGCCCCGCTCCATGGAGAGGTGCACACCAGCAGGGCAGCAGAGGGAAGAGGGCTGTGGCAGAAGGAACAGGGCTTCACTACACCACCCAGCTAATGGCTGTGATTAAACACCACCACTGAAGGACCCCCAGAGAGAAACTACCACGTGAGGAGATGGCCAAGGGATGACAACTTCCCATGCAGTATGAGTGACCATGACACTTCTGTGTCGCTGGCAATAACAACTTGATTCTTTACAGAATTTTTGACAGATAAGTGGAGCAGCTCAACTCCAAATAACCTCCCAGCTCAGCTTCCCACCATGGGGAGGAGCTGAAACAAAAAGGATCCAGAGAACTGGCAGCTGCTCAGGGAAGAGCTGAGTGTGGCTTAACCCAGCTCAGACACATCCCCAGGCAGCGTTTGCTCCTGCACAGCCGTGGCTGCGAGCCCCGGGGTGTCCCCATCCACCTTCAGAGATTTCTCCAGCCAGGCACCAGCTTCACACGTATTTTCTTTTGCATATCGACCTCAATTTCTGCTTCTGCAGAAGAAACTTGTGATTTTGTGCGGAAACATCTGGGAGGGGGGAAAGGTTTTAACCCCAGAGCGTGGTAGCCATGCGTGCTCATGACACAGAGCAGCAGGATGGAAAAAAAACAAAGCAGGTCGTGACGAGGCTCCCGTGACATCTTTCCATTTCTCCGTAGAGACTAAAATATAAAATAAAACAGAATAGCACCTGTAAACAAACCTAACCCCAAAGATGTGCCCGAGGCCAGCTGGCTGGCAAGGCCTTAACGCCCCAGATATTAAAGAGGGGCATTAACTGGAAGCAACTGTCTGCCAGGGCCACCCTGTGCTCCAGGCCAGGGCAGCCACGTGCCCTGGGTGCCCTCGCTGTTTCCCACAGGGCTCCGGAGCACGTGGCACCTGCTGCTGCTTCACAACAGCCGCTCCCACGAGCCCCGTCACCCCCCTTTTAGCACAGCA
>NW_009952441.1:289334-290165 GCF_000747805.2 Chaetura pelagica | reverse complement strand
CCTGTTGCCCGTCTGTGGCACAGCTCCCCGTTGCACGGGTCTTGCACGGCTGCCTGTTGCATGGCTGTTGCACGGCTGCCTGTTGCACAACTGTTGCACAGCTCCCCGTTGCACGGCTGTTGCACGGCTCCCTGCTGCACGGCTCTTGCACGGCTCCCTGTTACACCCCTCCTCTGCACACCTGCCCTGTGCAAAGCTGTTGCCCAAGGGACCCCTCGACCCTTGCAGGCTGCAGGGATCAACCCCCTGCAGGGGGACCAGGGGGCTCTCTGACACCACAGGGGCGCCATCCTCCCCATCTTCCTCAAGGGCTGGTGGGGACAGGGTGCATTGGGGGGGGTGACAGGGCCATGCTCCTCCTGGCCACCCTGGGGGGTGACAGAGCTGTGCCCCCCTGGCTGTGGGGGCGGAGGGGCCAGCTGGCCGCTGGTGCAGCAGATGTCCAGCCCCAGCCACCCCCTGTCCTGCTGGCCCCCAGCACCTGGTGCCCACCGGCCATCTGGAGCTGCCGTGTCCCCTGGGATGGTGCTCAGCCGCGCCCACCAGCAGCACCCGCTCACTCCCGGCCATCCTGGGGTTTGCTGGGGCCATTGCCAGCGCTGGGGGAGCAGGTTATGGTACTGGTTATCTTTATTATAGGTTATGGGGAGGGACACGGGGTCTGTGTCCTGTTGTCCACCTTGGAGTAGCATCAGGGAGGGGGTCAGTCCAGACGTGGCAGCACAGCTGGGAGCAAAACACTGTCACAGGCCTGAAACCCGGGAGTGCTGCATCCCTGCCTGCCCACGGAACCCCCAGCCCCAGGCTTTGGGGGCTGCTGCACCAGTGCCC
>NW_009952441.1:286930-288350 GCF_000747805.2 Chaetura pelagica | reverse complement strand
TCCTGAGGGCCCCCGGGGGGATGCGGCTGCCATCGGGACTCCCCGGGGACCGGAGCAGCTCCGAGTGGCTCGGTGTGAAGTGGAGCTGTAAGTGGCTCCTGCGTCACGTGGCGAGGATAAGTGCAAAATGGCCCTATTACCATAATTGTGTGAAATTATGATTGATGGAGATTAGCTGCTTATTTGAGGAAATGGCAGGCACACGTGTGACACGGGCAGGCCGGGGGATGGCAGTGGGGGATGGGGGCAGATGGACATGCTGGGGTGGCTCCTGGGGCTGTCCCCACGGTGTGGACCCTCACCACCCTCCTGGGAGCTGCTGCATCCCTGGCTGGTGGCTCTCAGGTGCCAGCACATTGGGACACCACATGCAGTGTGGGGACACTAGTGTGGCTCAGGCATGGCCCCATCCTGCCCCAGAGAGGGCTCCTGGTGGTTCCTGCCAACCCCATAGAACACATCCCCAGTTAGGGGGTAAAGATGATAAATGGTGCTGGCAGGAGTGTCTCTGTGTCACCTTGGGTGGTGCTCCCAGAGCTCTGTCCTGCTGGGCTGTGCCATGGGGTTGGAAAAGGGCAGCAGGACAGGCCTGGCATCCTGACAGCTCCCAATAAATGGGCCTGTCAGTAAATGACTTGTTTGTTGTGGTACTGAACAAGGAACTGGGCTGGCAGCCTGTCCCCTGCCTCCCTCCTGGCTGCCCCCACTGATGTCCCTCAGCTTCAGGGACCCTCCTGGGGCATCTGTGCCTGGGTCACAGCAGATGCTCAAGCCACGGTCCTGCTTTTCCTTTCAAAAAGACACCAAGGACAGGAATTTGGGGAAGAAAAGCCAGAGAAGCAGGATGGCTGCAGTGCCAATGGCTGGCCAGGATGGAGCCATGGCACGACTGCACTGGCAGGGCCAGGATCTTGGCACAGGGTGGGGGCACCACGTTGCACGAGGCCGAGGTGGCCACACAGAGCGGCGCACGGCCAGAAGGGCACCCCAAAACCACCCACCCATCACCAGAAGTCCCTCCTCCGCTCTCCCCTTCCCAATTTCCGGGGCCACGCAGCGCAGCAGACGGATGCTGGGTAAGAGGTGTGTCTGTGGGAGCCGTGCTCGCCACGCAGCACCGCCGAGCCACGCTGCCTCGGCGCTCCCATCCTCCCGGTGGGCTCTTGTGGCCAGGCTGGGGGGACAGGGGTGGGGACAGATGGGGCTGAACGTCCCCCTGCGATGCTGGCACTGCAGCCGGGCTCCCAGTGTCGCCCGTCGAGGGACGAGGACATCGCCCGTGGCGAAGGGAAGGGGCCTCCGGTGAAGCCAACTCCTCTCTCCACCGTTTTCCCCTTTTCCTCCCCCTCGTTTGGCTTTTGGCAGCGGAGCCGTGGCAGCGGCTGGGGCGGCTGGTGCCGGGGAAGGGCTGCCAAGCAGC
>NW_009952441.1:284141-286154 GCF_000747805.2 Chaetura pelagica | reverse complement strand
GCAGCCCTGTGGCTGGTGATGGCCACGGGGTGCTGGCTGTGGGTGGGTGTTGGGAGCCTTGGGGAAGGGGGCTGAGGGGTGCAGGGCAGACCATCTGATCGTGCACTGGCCCGGGTTGGCGAGTGTGCTGCCTGCTCCGTGGTCCAGGAGCGACCTCAGAGCCAGCAGCAGACACTGGTGTGCCAGGAGCACTGAGGCTTCACAGCTTCATCAGCACCACATGAAGGCAAAGGGCTCTGGCCAGGCCCCCAGGCACCAAACCTGGCCAGCACTGGGAGAAGGGGCTGGCACCAAAGGGAAACTATGCCAAGCCCTCACTCTGTTCTGACTCTTGCCTGCTGCTTTGCACCCCTGGGGGACTTGGGCCATGCCCAGCAGAACCCTCTGCCCGAGGATGCCCCAACATCACCAGGACAAACCTCCCTCAGAGTCCTTGGTCTCCAGCACGCATTGCCTGCAGGAGTCAGGGCAAGGGCTCAAGCTTGGAGGGCATAGGCATCTCCATGGCAGGGATGTGGAGCAGGGCAAGAGGAGCTGTCCTATCCCATCCCATCCTGTTCCATCCCACACCCAAGCATCGCTGGCCATCCCCTGGCTGTCCTACACCCAGCCCATGGATCATGACTGAGCTGGAGAAGCAGCTCTGCCCATTCCTCCATCGATACTGGGATTAAAAGCAGCACCCTGCTTGTGAGGGAACAGGCTGTGCTGCAGCCAGGTCCCCAAAACAGCCCCTGGAGAAGGATCAGAAAAGGCCTCCACCTCTTGCAAACCTCTATCAGAAAGCATTCCTAGGAGGACAAAGCCCTGCACCTGCCCTGTGCTGCCCATCATGGGGCCAGGAAGGGCAGGAACACTCCCTGTGCTGTGGGATGCTCCCCCCGTCTCCCCCTCTCCCTCGTTTTCCTCCATATTTCACAGTTCCTGCTTCCTGCACAAGGCAAGGGTCTCCAGGGACTCCAGCCAGATGTTCTCTGCAGCACACCACATTGCTTTCCTAATGAAATATTCATGGAGCCTCTCTGCCTTTTGCCATGAAAGCCTTCTGCAGCTCCCAGCCATGGAAACGCTGTGCCGGCAGCATTCCTGCAAAGCCTCCCACCCCGGAGCCTCTTGGCTCCCCTCTACTTCATTCTGCTCCTCCTTCATCTTCCTCCTCCCACAGCCCTGCCAGACCTGGGGCTTCATCCCCTCCTGCCTTGCAGCACCAGGGGCCACGTGCTGGGGACACTGGTGACCATTACCCACCCTGAGGCTGGGTCTGTCTGTGGCTGGGGGGTGTGGGGGGTGGCTGCACACCTCAGCATGGAGCCATGTCACCCACCCCCTGCCAAAACCACCCCAAAACACCCCTGGCCCCATTTGCCAGCGTGGCCCTGGTGCTGCTGGTGGCTGCCAGCCCGCAGCATTAGCCATGCTGTGCACTGTAATCCAATTAGGTTGTTTATGCAAACAACCAGGTTTTATGTTTCGGTAAAAAGCTTAAATAACCTTAATCAAAGAGAAAGGTCTGATATTATCACCAGCAGGGGCTGTGGTTTGTTGGGTGCTGGGCAGGACACTCTGCCTGCCTCATGACACTCTGCCTGCATCATGACACCCTGCTCAGCTCAAGACACCTTGCCTGGCTCATGCCAAGCTTTTCTGCCAGAGGGTCTGAGCCATCCCACTGGTGTGGGGGTCCTGGTGCCCTGTGGCCCAAGAGGGTGCTGAGGGCCAAGGTCCCTTTGCCCTCAGTGAGCCCACAGCCTGTCACTCCCGCTCCTTCCTGCTCCTCATTCAGAGATCATTAACTGGAACTCCAGAGGCATTAAAAACCTGAGGAGGGAAGGGTGGGCTTTGGGTGGCCATGGGGCACAGTGAGGAGAATGCTGGACACGGGTCTAGTCTGAGGCTCCCTGCTCTGGGTGCTGAGCCCCCAACCCTCTGGTTCTGACTCCCTGGGACCCATGTCTCCATAAAGGTGGGAGCATCTCCCTGCACTGAGATGAGGCATCAGGCCAGGGGGACGCA
>NW_009952441.1:281627-283871 GCF_000747805.2 Chaetura pelagica | reverse complement strand
AGCCAGTGACTGACCCAGCATGCTGCCACTATCCCACCTCACTGTCCCCACCCCACCTCACAGTCACCACCCCACCTCGCATTGCCAGCACTGACAGTACCAGAGCATCCCAGTACCTGGGAAAAACACCTGCAGCTCCAGCTCAGGTCAGGTATGGCATCACGAGGTGGCTCAGGGGACTGTGCCAGGCTGTCCCTGTGCCTACCTGGGGAGGGGCACGGTGAGGTGGGGGGGCTCAGGAGGGCCATGCCCACTGGTGCTGCCTCCCTGCACACCCCGAGTTTCTGGCAGAGCAATAAGCTATGCGTGTAGTGTGGAAATAAAACATGTTCTGCAGAACAAATGATGTTAATTTGCTGAGAGGCTCTGAAGCTGAGTATTAGCGAAATGCCTTGAGGGAGAGAGCGGCAGCTGTGCTGGAATTAATGGCAACGTGCCGAATTAGCACCGCTATGCATCATAGTCAGAGGGAAAAATTACCAGAGAGAGGGGAGAACACAACCCCCTCCGTGAGCCAGCCCTGCCCCGGGGCAGGGTGCAGAGCCAGCCGGGCACCGCGGGTCCCAGCGCCCCTGGGCTGCCCTTGCCCCAGCCTTGTCTGGGAGCACGACTTGGGGGGCTGCCTGCTCTGAGCCTGACAGCCTCCTCGGTGAAGCTGTGTCCTTGGGAGTGCTCAGCATCCCTCTGGGATCCTCAACATCCTTCCAGGGTGCTGAGTAGCCCTTTGGGATCCTCAATGTCTTTCCAGGATGTTCAGCATCCCTCTGGACTAAACTGTGGCATCACATCCCACCCTGCTCCAAGGAACCCTCTCCTTCATGCTCAGCATCCTCACTGCTTCCCCGTTCCTTCCCCTCCTTCCCAGGGCCTATTCATCTCCTTCTCTATTTATTTCTGCTATTTATTCCTGGCTGTTGAGCTCCTCAAGTCTGCAGATCCTCATTGATTACTATCAGTACATCTGGCTGATGGCTCTGCAGCCTCCTCTGGAGCATCCGTCTTCCCTCCCCACCACCTTCCACCCGCCACCGTGTGCCCCGCCTGCCGGGAGCACTGCAGGTTGAGCATCACCTCGGAATGGGTCCTTCCAGTCAATCCCACACCTCTGCTGAACATTTAACACCACCATCCATCCCTGCTGCCCGCAGGGAGGGGGGGTGGGTTCGGCTGGTCCCGCTGTGGCTGCCGGGGCAGGGCTGTCCCGCCGGGGCTCACCAAAAAGCAGGTTTAGCCCTGGTGTGGCAGAACCCAAACCCACGCAGAGAGCAGACACAAGGGCTGGTGACATCCCGAGCCCTCACCACCCTATCTGTCTGTTGCCACCTGCAGCCACAGTGTAAAACATCTCCCAGCATAAAACATCCCGCAATTTCTCTTGTCACCCTCAGCCTTTTCTCCCGCTTTTGCCTCTGCAGATCCCCAGCCCCGTGGGTACCACCTTCCTGGGGGAACGAGGCCCCACTGGATGGAGCAGCTCCCAGCCTGGCCCCAGATGCCACCCAGCCCTGTGACAGGATGGTCCTGGGAAGGCAGTGGGATGTAACGGACGTGGATGTGCCTCTGAGCTGGTCCTTGCTGGGATGCACCAACACTGGACCCACTGGTGAAGGTGGTGATGGCAATGAGACCCCCTGTGGTCCCCCTGCAGCTGTTGAGTTTCAGCATCCCCAGGAGCGTGTCCAGCCAAAGGAGGTTTATCCATCTGGAGGCTTATCCACCCAAACACCAGTGCATGTGGAGCTTTACCAAACACGCTCAGCCCCCGCTGGCTGTCTCAGGGGTGAGGATTCAGCCTGGAGAGGACAAACCTGCTCCCAGCCGTGCTCTGGACCAAGGGACCGTGCAGGCTGACAGAGGCACCACCCAGCGGGACCTGCACGGACCCACCCAGGAGCTGCTCTGCTCACCCAGGGCACCCTCAGTTCTAACCCCAACCCTGCTGCCCCGTGTCCAGGGGTTGCCCCGAGGTGGCTGCCCCACCCCGCGCTGGGAGCTCTGGATACACAGGGCTCAGCTCCTCAGCACCCAGACATCCCACCCAGCCATCCTCGGGCTGGGGATTTGGCTGGGAAGTGTGGAGGGGGAAGCAAGAAGCAGGAGGAGGATGTCGTGGGTGCCGTGGGTGCTGCAGGGGCCGTGGGTGCTGCGGGTGCCGTGGGTGCTGCAGGGTCTGTGGGTGCCGTGGGTGCCGTGGGTGCTGTGGGTACTGTGGGTGCTGTGAGTGCTGCGGGTGCTGTGGGTGCT
>NW_009952441.1:281045-281299 GCF_000747805.2 Chaetura pelagica | reverse complement strand
GGGGGGGCGGGGGGCAGGGGCTGCCGGTCACTGCCAGGTTACATCTGCCGGGGCACGCAAGAGTGACTCCAGATGCATTCCAAGTGCCGTGCTCCAATTTCAATTTCATCGTCTCACAATCATTTTCAGGCTCCTCTTAGTGCCACATTAACGAAGCCTGCTCGTTTGAATGCATAATTAGCCCAAGCATTCTACCTCGCTAATTTCGAAGCAAGAGCGGGGGGCTGAGGAGGGGGGAGCAGAGGGGGGGAGTA
>NW_009952441.1:276598-281006 GCF_000747805.2 Chaetura pelagica | reverse complement strand
CTTTCCCGGGTGCCATCTGGAGCTGCCGAGCCGGGCGCCCGGCACGTGGGATGGGACGCAAAGGTTACGAGGCAGCAATTAAATCCCCCCCCGCGGCGCCTCCAGGACCACCCTGGTCGCCTTTGTCACTGGGAGCCAGCTGGGGGCACTGGGGCTGCAGCCCTGGCTGCTCCTGGGAGCACAGGGCAGGCAGAAGGTGGCTGGGGCGGAGGAGCAAGCTCCAAGGTTCACCCCAGCCCTCCTCCCTGGGTGGCCCTGGGGTGAAAAGTGCCACTGTCACCTCCCCCAGGGTGTCAGGGTCCCATCCTGGGTCTGTCCCTGCCGGTTTTGGCAAAGCCGAGGTGCCAGGCACAGCTCAGGCAGGGATTCCCAACAGCATCACTGCTCCTGGCACCGTGGGAGTCCTCCCTGTCACCCTGGGTGTGTCCCCTCCAAAGGGACAGCTCTGTCCCCACACGCCCCTTGCTTTTAGCATCACTAGCCCATAATATGACAACGGATGCTCCCACGTGCCATCCCCAACAGGCCTTTGCAACAGGGTGGCAACCTGGCATCAGCGTGCACAGGGTTCCCCTGGACGTGTTGCACCCACACAGCACCCACGGGTGGGGTTGGACAGCCTCGCTGAGCACCCACAACTCATCACACCCCCCCTCCTGCCTTTGTCTGGGAGTCTGTGGGCGTCTGAAGGCGAGGCTGGAGGTAATTTGTCTGTCTCCTGCAGTGGGCTGTCATCTCACAGCTGTGAACTGGCTCCATTTGTGCTGCAGTTAAAAAACCTCAGGTCTGACAGGTAGTAAAAAAAAAATAACAGGAGAAAAGCCTAAAAAAAACCCCAACCCTGCTGCAAATTTCATGGGCTCATCACACCTGCCACCACCCTCAAATACAGAGGTAACTGGGCTGTGTGATGAACCAACACTTGAAGGCCTTTGGACCTTCATCCCCATCTCATCTGGGCTCCCCAAAAGGTCTTAATCACCCCTGAAATGTCCCTGCCCCAACTGTGGAGCCATCCCACCACACCCCAACAATCTGGGGGACAACCTTCACTGCTGGCATCCTCATATGGCTCCTGCATCCCAGCTGGCACAGCAACAGAGTGATGCACAAGGGGTTCCTCCTGCATCTGTGCATGTGGCACAGAGACGTGGCCAGGGGACATCCCACAAGTGGGTATGGGGTCTCCAGTCTGGCTGGAGTGATGGGAAGAAGGGGGCTGCTTGATACTAGGAAACTGAGGGGGTTTTGTGGCTCCCCTGAGCATTTGACTTGAGCACCCTCATTCTGGAGCTTGCTCTTGAGCTATGCAGAAGAAACTGAGTCACTAGCACAGCATATTTTCTAGCAGGGCAGCTTGGCTCAACTTTACTAGAAAACTCTTGGGTGCCTGTAAGATATATTTGAGAATAAATTTTATATATCTTATACTTCTTCCCCTCTACTCCACTCTCGTGAGACCCCACCTGAAGAGCTGAGTCCAGTCCTAAAGCCCCCAGCAGAAAAAGGACATGGAGCTGTTGGAGCGAGTCCAGAGGAGGCCACAAAGATGCTGGGAGGGCTGGAGCAGCTCTGCTCTGAGACAGGCTGAGAGTTGGGAGTTTTCAGCTCGGAGAAGAGAAGGCTCCAGGGAGACCTCAGAGCACCTTCCAGTGCCTGAAGGGGCTCCAGGAAATCTGGGGAGGGCGTTTTTAGAAGGATATGGAGTGATGAGGGGTGTTGACTGGAAGAGGGGAGATTGAAATGAGATACTAGGAAGAAATTCTTACTGTGAGGGTGGGGAGACCCTGGCCCGGGTTGCCCAGAGAAGCTGTGGCTGCCCCATCCCTGGCAGTGTTGAAGGGCAGGTTGGATGGGGCTTGGAGCAGCCTGGGCTGGTGGGAGGTGTCCCTGCCCATGCAGGGGGGTTGGGACTGAATGATCTGTAAGGCCCTTTCCCACCCAAACCAGGCTGGGATTCCGGGATGCTGGGGTTCCGTGCCGGCACGCCGGGGGTTAACAGCTGATTACAGCCTTTGTCTCTGCATCAGTGTACATAATGCGCCCCGCATTTGCATACTGCAGTGTGCGCTCAATTAAAATGAACTTTTAATTTCTTCTAAGTAAATTACTTCTTCCCGGTACGTGACGCGCACAAATGTCAGAATAATGGGAGAGCCTTAATGAGCTGGGAACCAGGGGCGGGGAGGGGAGCGCCGGGGGCCCCCCCGGGGGGGAAAGGGTGGATCCTGCCTCCCCCTGGGGCCTGGGACATCCCTGCTGCCAGCGTGTCCCGTGGGCAGGGCAGGGGTCCCCACCTCCGCCCCTGCAGGAGGCTGCGAGCCCCGGATCCTGCCTCATCCCGGCACCCACGGGTGTGCGGGGACACAGAGACATCGGAGCGTCCGGGCGAGGGGCTGAGCTCTTGGGCTCCTGCCCATGTCCTGGACGCTCCCAAGAAGTCTCTCCTGGGGCATCCGCTGCTCAGGGCGCCCCATGTCACCCCCAGGGACCCCACAGCCCTCCCACTGACAGCTGGGGGAGGGGACGATGCTCAGGGAGGGGACAATGCACGACCCAGCACCCCGACCCTCCCACCCGGGGCCGTCCACGTGCCCGCGGGGGCCAGATGGCAGGCGAGATTACTGGAATTTGATTTTCAGATAAATCACCAACCTGGATGAGCGAGTGCTGCTCCAGATGCATTATCCGTAATCCCCTGGAAGGGAACCTTTTGGAGGAGACGTCCCTGTGCCAGCTCGGCAGCAGCTGGGTAATCCCGGCGGCCCGGCCCGGGGGGATCAGCTGCTCCCGGATGCTCCTCGGTGTGTCACCCCTGCCCGCCGCGACCCACATCCCGCCCCGCCGAGCCCGGGCGGGAGCAGATGGAGCCAGATGGAATCACACCAGGAGCACACGGGCACCAGGACAAGCCCGTGCCCAGGGGTGCGCCCACCCGCCTGTCCCCACTGCTCAGCACTGCAGGGAGAGGCCATGGGGATGTGGGGGGTCACTGCTGGGCTCACCCTGCTTCTCCCCATCAGTGATGCTCGGAGCATCCCAGCTCTCCTGGTGCCAGGGCCACAAACACCCTCTCCTTCACGCCTGCCCCCTCCCATGTCCAGCCTGTCAACAGCACCAGCAGCACTGGATGAAGCCCCAATGGTGCACGGCCACTCATCACACTGATCACTTGGGGTGTGGGAATGACCCCCAGTCTGCAGGGCCAGCCCTGGTGAAGCAGCTGAGGAAGAGGAGGGAAAGGACAGGGTGGCCACAGCTGGGACCCAGCACCCATGGGGGCTGCCTCTGCCCCTCCTGGGGGTCCTGCTGCTTTGGGCTGCCCAGGGGAGCTGCTCCATGGAGCTGGGGAGGCTACAAGCACTGGGCTGCCTGGTGGTGCTCAGGCCCATGCTGGGGACTGTGGGTCACTCTGGCTTGTGGCCAAAATTTGGGAACACATTGAGCTTTTAGGCATTCTCAGTCAGGCAGAAGCTCCCCCAGACCTCAGGGCTGGCTTGTCCCTGCCTTCAGGAGCAGCCTCCTGCAGCCCCACCCTTTCCTTCAGAAGCCCAAATTCAGGGACACCTCCCCCAGATTCTGCAAATAAATGCAAGCTGGAAGCACTGGGGATGCAATGTCCAGTGCTGAGCCCCTGCCCAGCCATGTCAAGCACAGCCATGGGCCCCCAGAGCTGACCCCAGTTTCTCAGGTGGTGGTGGGATGGTGGGGTCATGCCCACCCCAAGACAGGCCATCCATCACCCACCAGGAAGGGCAATGGTGCATTGCAGCACAGAGCACCCATAACCAGGGGACACTGCCAATCAACAGGAGCATTAACCTGAGCCTGTGCCCCCTCCCTGGGGGGAGGTGGTGGATATTAATTCCTCCCTGGCTCCCAAAGGAAGAGGAGATGGGAAAAGCCAAGAGGGGAAAGCAAAGCTTTGTCTGGCTGCTCCTGATGCCCTGCTCCAGTGTGGCTCTGGGAATGGCACCAGCACGTCCGTGAGGAGGGTCCTCACACAGCTCAGCCTGTCCCCACGTCGGGGAGGAGCCCCCAGAGCTGATGGTGCCACCGAGCACGCCAGCAAATCCACATTTGAGGCAGCCAACAGAAATACCAACCACGGCCATCACCGGGCTCCATTTCTTACTTCTTTTTTTCTCCCCAGATCTCCTCTTTTTACCTCTTCATTTACAGGGACTGGTAGCCCCATTTCCCTGGGCTGGTGGCCCATCCCCCGGGGCTGCTGGCTCTCCTCTCCACACCGCGGCTGTGTCGGAGCCCAGAGACAGCCCCGCTGGGTTCCTGCACCCCCAAACCCAGGCACTGCCCACCCCCTGTGCCCGGGCCGGGCGCTGCCCCAGCCCCGCAGCAGCTGGTTCGGCCCCGCGCTCCCCCCAGCGCCGCAATTTACATTGAACCA
>NW_009952441.1:275576-276439 GCF_000747805.2 Chaetura pelagica | reverse complement strand
CAGCAATTATCGGCAGGAGAAGGGCTCCTTTCCGCGGCAGGGAGGGGGGCAGGGGGGCAGCAGGAGCTCACGGAGCGAGGTACAGGCAGGAGCTCTGCCCCATCCTCTCCAGGCTTTGCGACAGGGGAGATTTGCCTTATTGAAGGTGGAGTTTATATCCAGGGAAAAAAAGGGGAAGGGGAGGGATGTGGCTGCTGAGGGGCAGCTCAAGGGAGAAATGGGGCGGCAGGGACCCTATCTGTGCAAGGGAGCTGCTGCACCCTGCCCTGGGTGCTGGCTGTGCCCCGGGAATGCTGCACTGTGCTGGGATCCAGGCTATGCCCCCTGGACACTGGGAATAGGTGAGGTCCAGGGATCCCTGTGCTCAGCCTCTAGCGTGCTGTCCCCTGGCCTTGTCACTGTCACCTGTGGGTCCAGTGAAGCCAGTGGCCATGGCAGCCCCTTCTTGTCTCCTGCTGCAAGTCTGCTCCTGCTCAGGGAGGTGCTTCATGGCCTTGCTGACAGATGTAAAAGGCCGAGTAATTAAAACCTGGTAATTATCAATTTAGAGCAGCAAGCTCCTGGCTTGGCAAGTGATCAGATCCTCCTGTGTGAGCTGTGGGATGCAGCAGTGGGACAGGCACCAGGGAGGGAATGGGGGGGCTAATGCACACCCCCTGTGCTGGGACCTCACCTTCAGCCCAGGCAGCGCACAGGAGGGGCTGCAGGGATGCAGCACGCTCAGCAGATAGTTCATCAAGTGCTTTAATTACAAGGCGAGGGACTGAAGATGCTGCTGGGGGTGCAGGGTGAGCTCGGCAGCCCAGGGAAAGCCCCTGTCCCGCTCCGGGCCGGGTTCAGGCAGCTCGGAGGTGCCTCTCTGA
>NW_009952441.1:254408-256676 GCF_000747805.2 Chaetura pelagica | reverse complement strand
GATAATACACCTCTGAGGAGCACCCACCCGCCCCCTCCGCGCCCCACACCCCGCACAGGGACCCGTGGGTCCTGCCCGGTACCACCGTGACCCCACCATGCACGTGGCACCCACAAATCCATCCCCATCCCAAGGTGCCCCCACCATAACCCTGCACTCCCAGATCCTGCCTTGTGCTGGGCTGCCTCTGCCATCCCGTGGGTGCTGAGCCGGCAGGATGGGCCCGGGAAGGGTGCTGGGCACCTGCCGAGCCCTCAGGAAACATTGCCTGAAGTGCTGTGGTGTCACCAAGGAGTGTCTCTGGGCAGGACCAAGTGGGTGTCCCAGCACCTATGTCACAGGATCAGGAGCAGAGGAGGCAGGGTGGGGTCACTGATGAGCCCCCAGCTAATTAGGGCTCGGGGGGGCTGCTCCCCTGGTGTCTGGGAGCCCAGCATCACGTAGGGGGTGAGAGCCCTGAGTTTCTCCTAGTAAGGAGTTGAATTTTCCACCATCCAGGCATGGAGGTCCTGGTTCTCCAGGTCCGGGATGCTCCGTTCCAAGGGGTTTGTGTCTCTGTGCTCTGATGCCCCCAGCAGATCTCCCAGCCACCACCATCACCCTGCACCAAAGCTCCCACCTTCTTGCTGCCCACTGGGGTCCCAGTCCCTGCCTGGCACAGCCCCAGACAGCACCTCAGGAATGGGAGGAAGAGGGTGGAAAACAAAACGCTGATGGATTGTAAAGCTATTGAAGTGCCAGCCAGCAAACTCCATATTTCTAACGGCATTTAAATGCCTCTGAGCAGATTAATAAGGTCTAGGTAATGGCAGAACCAGTCTGTATTTATTCTATCTTAAACACCAGTTTGTCAGGCTGTATTAATATTGATGGTGAGGCTTGGATTGAGGACAGTAAACGCTGGGACTTCACTTTATCTCTCCCAAACAGGCTCCCTCAGCCCCTTTATCAGGGCTGCGGCTGCAGCAGCAGCTGCTTCTTCAAGGGCTTCAGCGCATCCCCTCTTCCCCCCCCCCAGCTCCCTCTTTTTAATCAGAGGAGGAGAAGTTGCTGGCTTGATCGTTCCATTTTTATCTCTTTTATTTACTCCATTTTCATGTCTTTTCAGTGCATATTTTATTCCCATCAAGGCAGGACCATTGATAGCTTAAGCTGTGTCCCCCCTTCGGCTCCCCCCGTGCAGTGGGGTGGGGAAGGACGCACATCCCCTCCCCCCCCCCCCATCTCCCTCTTTTTAATCAGAGGAGGAGAAGTTGCTGGCTTGATCGTTCCATTTTTATCTCTTTTATTTACTCCATTTTCATGTCTTTTCAGTGCATATTTTATTCCCATCAAGGCAGGACCATTGATAGCTTAAGCTGTGTCCCCCCTTCGGCTCCCCCCGTGCAGTGGGGTGGGGAAGGACGAGGGGTAATTACTGGGGAAGTGCCCCCTGGCTGCCCCTCCTGTCCCCTGGAGAGGACAAGCTGCCATTCAGGTGGCTGAGGGGGGGTACCACAAGTCCCCAGCCTCAGGGCTGAGCCGAGGGGGTGGCTCAGCAGCTGGTCCCCCCCTCAACCCCACAAGCATCCCTCATGCCTGTCACAGGGCCTGTCCCTCCTGCCACCCATGTCCCAGAGCACCCAGGATCAACACCCCCATCTTACCTCATCGTGTGTCACCAGCATAGCCCCCACCACACTGTAGGGCAGAGCTGGGCACCCCAAAAACTGCTTAAATAGGTGCTGGGTTTCCTGGGGCTGTGCAGAACCCGCGGGGGGGCCACCCTGGCACCCACACTCGGGCTGCGATGGGGGCTGAGGACAAACCCCATTTCCTTCCTGCCTGTTCCCCAAAGCCCTGATTCCCACCTGGCTCTTCCCTGGCAGCACGTGAAATTCCAAGGATGCTCTTGCCTGGATTAGTGCTACAAACCACCCAGCAGGGGAGCAGCCGTGGGGCACAGGGTGGGACAGGCATGGGCAGCACCGCTTCCCCCATCCCAGACTCTGAATATTCAGGGCAAACTGTTTGTACATTCCTTCCCTTCCCGAGCGGGAATCACGATGCAAAGAGATTTGCAAATGATTTCAGGCAGGGTGTAGAGCTGTTGCTGCTGGTAATGTATGCGAAATAACCATCATTAATGCTAATTGCAGGGGGAGGGGCGGGGCCTGCCGCAGGTTTTAAAGATAGTCTGAAAAAATCCGTGTTTGGAACAAGTTTTGGCTCCTGCCACGTGTGTCCTTGTCCCTCCAGCTTAGTGGCCCGTGGCCTTCTCTGGCCTCT
>NW_009952441.1:249988-254182 GCF_000747805.2 Chaetura pelagica | reverse complement strand
GTGGCTCCCTCACCCACCAACCACAGGCAAACAAACCAAGTTGAATTTAACAGCCATTAGTCCTGGCAGCACCACAGGGCCCCTCTGCCGGAAAAGGAAAATCCTCATTAACTAATAAAAAGCCCGTCGCTCACTTTGCCTTGAATATAATTAACAGCAGCCAAGACTTCAATTAAGGTTTTAGCCAAACTTCCAAATGGCACACACACTCTCTTTCTCTCTCTTGTCTTAATTGCAGTGGCTTCAACCTTCAGCCTCCCCCGTGTGTGCGTGGCAGGTGGCACAGAATGCACACGCGTGTGTTCCCACACGTGTGTTCTGTGTCCAGTGGGCTCAGCCTGTGGGACAACAACGTGGCCAAGGATGGGGGCTGAGCACCCTGAGCCCATCCTGGGAGGATGCTGCGGGCAGCAAATCCCTGTCACCCTGCCCAGCACCACCAGAGCTGGCACAGCCATGGGGCCAGTGTCTGTGGGCACAGCCCCAGCTGGACACTGCTCCATGGGAGGGGAACCCAGGTCCATCCTCGTGCCTCTGAGCAGAAGCAACAGAGCCCTGATCATTTAAGAATGGAAAACCTTGTTTTTTCCTCTTTTTATTGACCCAAACCCCCCATTGCCTGGGTTTTTGTCCTCTCTTCCTCCTGGTTTCCAGCCTGGCTTTCCCATGTGCCACCCTTTGCAGCCCTGACGTTGTGACACTCTGCTCCTCAGCCTCCCAGCAGTGCCACCAGCCTGGGGACACAGTGCTCAGGACCCTGGGATGATTTGAGGGCAGAAGCTGGCAATGTCTCCCTGATCCTCTGGGAGGCAACTGCCACAGTGCAGCTCCAGAGATGGCCAGGGGTTGCCGGGGGATACTGGGGGATGCTGAGTGCCTTGGGGTTATGCAGAGATGCTGGGAGCCCTGGGGATACAGGAGGATGCTGCATGCCCTGGAGATATGGGGGGAATGCTCAAGCACCCCAGCGATGCAGGGATGCTGGGTGTCCTGGGATGCAGGGGGATGCCTGAGCACCCCAGGGATGCAGGGATGCTGGGTGCTGTGCTCATTGCACAGAGCAGCCCATCTTCCACCCCGGCTGGCCATGAGCCCTCACTCCCACCCAGCCCTGGCAGGGAAGGGTGCCAAGTCCAGCCCTGCTGGGTGCAGGGGGTCAGTGCTGCCATCTCAGGACCCGGAACAGACGGGGGAGAGAGTCTGGCTGGGCACATCAGGGGAGCAGACACGTCAGGAGACGGACACGCAGATGGCAGCTCCCTTGGAGTGACGGGGACCGTAAATCCTCCCCATGGGTCCCATTATCATCTCTATCTGGTGAAAAAACTCTCATCCTGGATGTGTCTAATCCTAATCACTCCCTATCGCACAGGACCACTTCAGACGGGCCAGACGGACAGATGAGACCTCCTCCTGCCCCGCATATCTGCACAGGCAGCCCCTGCCCAGGGGGTGGGGGGAAGAGGCCACCCCTTTGCTCCTAATCCCTCTGCCAGGCCTTCACTTAAAAGGGGATTTGCTGTTTATTCTCTCCGCAGGCTGCGTGATCATTACAGGGGTCAACATCTGATATGGAAGAGCCTTGTTAAAAAATAATAATGGCACATTAATTTCGGGGGGTGGGGGGACACACACACACACAGACACACACAGACACACACGACACGAGACTGGGGGGCAGGGAAATGCACTGACGAGTTTCCAAGCCTGAGAGCATCACTTGGGTTTGTTGCCTGCAATGAAAGCATCAGATCTCTGCAGTGGTGACTGCCTAGGACTACTCTCTGGGATGTCCCCTTCAACCCTCCCAGAAAGCATCAGAGGTGGTGAAATCCATCCCAAAGGAGGGCAGCTGGGGCACCCGCACTGCCCCAGGCATTTCTTTGGAGGGGGGGCTGAGATGTGGGCACTGCATGTCCCCTCCCCTGCGCCAGCCTCCCTTCCTGTGCATTTAATTCAGCCCTCTCCTGCTTCCACATCCATATTTATGGCAGGAATGGGTTGGAGGGCAGGAGGAATGTCAGCTGGGGGGAGGGGGGTCACTGCCCACCCAGCCCCAGAGGGTGCCTGGGGCTGCTGGGGAGGGAGGGGATTAAATCCAGAAAGGAAAATATCCTGCAGCAGGTGCAGCTTGAGGCAGGGCTGCCCTGGGTTAGTATTTTGGGCTGGGTTTGGCTGGGGGGTGCTGGGGGGAAGGTGGGGGACTCGCTGCCCCGGCCCAGGATGCTCACATGCCACCTGCATTCCCCTGCATACTTAGCCTGGTATTTTTAGCACATCTTGAGGGGGTGGGGAGGTTGGGGCAAATGGTCCCTGCCAGGCACCATGGTTCCCTGAGCCCAGCTCTATTTCCCACTTCTCCCCCCAAATCCCCTGGCAAAACCCAGCTCCTTATCCTCCAGGGTCCTGTGAGCATCCATCAGGTGAGAGCTGCAAAGCAGTGTGAGCACAGAAGCCCTGCATTAAGTGCTAAGTAGTAAGAACCCCCAATATTCTTAGTTGCAGCCACACATCTTATTCCACAGGAGATCAGGACCTTTCCAGCCCTTCCAAACCTGAGAGCATCTCATCTCCATCCCGGTGTCCTCCTGCTCCTGGCGTTGGGCTGGCACAGCATGTCAGCACACCCACACTAGTATGATGCCAGAGCCCTGCACCCCATCCCTGTGCACCCCATCCCTGTGCACCCCAGCCTCATGGGACAATATGCAGAGCTCCCTCTCCCCCCCTGCTCCCTGTCACAGCAGGTGCTGCTCACCAGTCTCCTTGCTCCCAGCTATTTTTAGGAGTGTGTTGGTGGCTAAATCTGGCACCACGTGAGCTTGATGCCTCCCCACAGTGTGGTGACTGCTGCCCCATGCCACACTTTTGGGTGCCCCATCTCCCTGTGCCAGCCAGGAGCATCCCGGGCACACGCAGGGTCGTGCTCGCCAGGCGGGTTGTGCTCAGTGTAGGATCAGCTGCTGGATGGCTGGGGCAGGAGAGGAGCTTCCAGCCCCACGGTCCAAGCCCTGACCAAGCAAGTGTGGGGTGGAGGATGCTCCCCCCACAGTTCATATAATGTCCTGCTCCTGAGCATGTGGATTAAGCCCTGATGGCTTCACCTGTTCTGACCTATTCTCTATCCCTATCCCCATCCCTGTCCCTATCTCCATTTTCATCCCTGTTCTTGTCCCCATCCCATTCCCATTTCCATCCCTGTTCATCCCCATCCCCATCACTTCTCCTCAACCCCGAAGGTGCCAGCACAGCCCGGGGGATGCTCAGGGCTGCTCAGGGCTGCTCAGGGATGCTCAGGGCTGCTCAGGGATGCTCAGGGATGCTGCGTCCAGGATGCAGAGCCCAGCGCCCTGGCTGAGGACGGCTGGCGAGGGCCCTTCTGCTCCTCTCCCTCCCTCCCCTCTCTCTCCCTTTCTGAAAATTGATAATTAACCTTTTGTCCACGGGGCTGTGTGTTTATTCCGGTGCAGGCGGCTTTTACGAAAATCCCAGCCGGCAGCAGCTCCCCGGCCCCCCGCAATCCGCAGCCTCGCACAGCCGCTGGGCAGAGATAAGCAGGTGCTTATTGCCGGCCCCGCAGCTGCCGCCGAGGGCAGCCCTACCTGATCACTCCAATCTCGGTGAAAAACTACTTGAGGTTGGGCTGCCGCGATGGGGAGCGGCGATAGGGACCCGGCCCCGCCCGCGTCCTCTCTGCTCCCTGCTCTGTCTTGCCTCTTATCTCCCTCTCCACATCCCTTTGATTTCTTTTTTTCTTTTTTTTTTTTCCTTTTATTTTTCCCCTTTTTTTTTCTGTATTTTTCTTTATTTTTTCCCCCTTAAGGAATTTGTGTTTCACGTCAACTCTGAGCGGCCCCGGTTCCCCGGCTCGGTTGCCGCTCTCCTTTCCATCCCCCAGCTCCTGCCTTCACACCCCATTTCCCTGCGATGGAAGGGGCAGGTTTGAGCATCAACGTCTGAACCTGCATCCCAGCCCAGCCCAAAAGGCATCACCCGTTTTGGGAAACGCCAGTCCCTGGTCCCGGCAGCTGCCGGTGGTGTTTTGGTGCCGGTTGTTCCTTTCACCCCCGTGTCCCCCCCGCATCGCTCCTCAGTGGGAAGGGGGAGGTGGGGGGCCCGCAGGCAAAGCGGGGCGAAGGGGCAGCAGCAATGGGGTGCCTGGGCACGGAGCGATCCCAAGCCCCGGTAAGCGCC
>NW_009952441.1:249116-249456 GCF_000747805.2 Chaetura pelagica | reverse complement strand
GGCGGACGAGCCCGACCCTCACCGCAGGGGAAATAGAAGAGGAAGAGGTAAGAGCACAAAACACGAATGGAAACCTTCCTGCTCGGCACGGTGGGCAGCTGGGAGCCCACAGCCCCACGCAGCTACAGCCTCTGCCACCCTGAGGTCCCCATGGCCAGGCTGCTCTGCCCTTGCCGGTGGGGCACGGGCATCTCCAGGGCAGGTAGGACAGAGCTGAGGACTCCCCGAGGATGCAGGATGCCGATCGGGGACGGAGGGTGCCGGGGGCAGTGCAGCATCCCCCCAGCCTCAGGCGTGCAGCCCTGGCTGGGTGCACCCCGTTCCGGTTGGGGTGGGGCTG
>NW_009952441.1:246218-247692 GCF_000747805.2 Chaetura pelagica | reverse complement strand
AGGCACCAAGCGGGCAGGACACCCTGCCCCCCAACACACCCCACCAGTGCTCAGCATCTCCCTCCCCAGCACCACTCCTGCACCCACACCTGGGAGCAGGTTGGCTGCGCCAGCCCCTGCAGGGCTTGTGGCACCGGGGTGCTGCCACCCACCCTCTGGGATGGCCGGGGGGGACCCCAAGCTGGACAGCCACCTTTCGTGGGCCAGGGCAGCAGGCAGGACCAGCCAAGGTAAGACCGGGGCAGTGATGGGAGGAAGGCGGCGGGTGGCTGTGGCTGTGCTGTGTCCCATGTGCCCTCTGCCATACACCGTGCCGTGTGCCATGCCATGTGCTGTGTGCCGTGCCATGGTACAGGTGCTCTCCAAGGGTGGCAGATGGCTGGTCCTCATCAATGCATCCCCATGGGGACCAGGTGATGGGAGCGGGGAGCCAGGGCATGGCCAAGTCTGCAGCATCACTGGGCACAGTGGCACAAGGACTAGTTGGGACTCCTCTCTGCAATGAACCTTTCCATAATGACTCATCAGCCACCGTTAGGCTTTATATTCAGGGTTAAACCCCCTGTTTCCTGGGTGCTTTTTTCCACGCCCGTTCAGCGACTTGCTTTCAGCTTGGGAATGCATTCCCACGCTCGCTCCTTGGCTGGATCCTGCATGGAGCAGGTTTGTGCCAGCAGGGTCGGGATTCAGCCCCACGGGCTCTCCAGGTCTGCAGTCACTTGCAGCGTGGCAGCATCAAGGCTCTCTGGGGCAGGAACATCCCAAGGACCTGTGCTGGAGCATCCCCCTGGCACTGGCATGGCCCAGGGACGAGAGGCACCCCACAGCCCAGCTTCAGAGCCAGAGAAGCTCTGGGGGGGCCTGACGGGCTCCTGGGGCTGTGCAGGGTGCGGGCAGGAAAGCAGCTGCCGGTTGAGTCACCGGCGTTTGTCTGCCCTGGCCAAACAATACTGGCCTCTTGCCTCGCTTCCTCCCGCACCGCGCTCTGGCCGCAGCCCCCTGCCCCGCTGCCGCCTCCTGGCACCCACCCCGCGGGTCAGGGTCATGGCAGGCCCTGGCTGGAGGGCAGGACTTGGGGGTGGGTGCTGCACCTTTAGTCCCGTGCCAGGAGCTGTGCCAGGGTCCCGGCCCCCAGACCCACAGCGATGTTCGGTGCATCCCGGGCGAGGGGCACCCACCAACAAGGCACCGGGGGCTCAGCGGGCACCGGTGGGCGGAAGGTGGCAGCACGGGTGAGCCGTGCAGATTGCTGCGGGTGAGCTGGGCTGCCAGTTAGGGGCTTGGCAGGACAAATGTTTGTTTTCTTGGCCAAGTATCTCTGCAAACTTCCTGATTTCCTCGCGGCCGGCGCGGCAGCGATAGGCCTGGCGGGGCCGTTGCCTGCCCCGCGCTCCGGCTCCGGCGCAGCCCGCTCTTATCTCCCACGCGCAGCGGGCAGGGAAGAGGTGGAGAAAGGGAAATCAAATACAACAGA
>NW_009952441.1:240028-242537 GCF_000747805.2 Chaetura pelagica | reverse complement strand
ACCTCCTGGCACCCACCCCGCGGGTCAGGGTCATGGCAGGCCCTGGCTGGAGGGCAGGACTTGGGGGTGGGTGCTGCACCTTTAGTCCCGTGCCAGGAGCTGTGCCAGGGTCCCGGCCCCCAGACCCACAGCGATGTTCGGTGCATCCCGGGCGAGGGGCACCCACCAACAAGGCACCGGGGGCTCAGCGGGCACCGGTGGGCGGAAGGTGGCAGCACGGGTGAGCCGTGCAGATTGCTGCGGGTGAGCTGGGCTGCCAGTTAGGGGCTTGGCAGGACAAATGTTTGTTTTCTTGGCCAAGTATCTCTGCAAACTTCCTGATTTCCTCGCGGCCGGCGCGGCAGCGATAGGCCTGGCGGGGCCGTTGCCTGCCCCGCGCTCCGGCTCCGGCGCAGCCCGCTCTTATCTCCCACGCGCAGCGGGCAGGGAAGAGGTGGAGAAAGGGAAATGAAATACAACAGAGGTGGCACATTTTTTGCTCTTGATAAAAAGCCCTGCTTTCAGCCTGGGAACTTCGAAACGATGCAGGTGGCCAGAGACAGCCGCAGTGTCTCCCACCGCCACCGCGCAGCTGGACCGTGTAACGAATCCCAGACCTCCCTGGCACGGATCGGTGCCGACTTCCGCACCGCCAGAGCCCAGTGCTGGGGCAGTTTTTTCCCTGGGGGGTTTCTGAAGGCAGCCCCAGGGCTTTGCTGCCAGGCCAAGTGAAGGCCGGCTGTGCTGCACCACCCCCAGTGAGCTCCCATTGATTTTCGGAGGGACTTAAGGTGTCGGAAGTGCAATGCAAGTGCAATGCAAGCTAATTAGATTCCCATCATTCAAGAGCCCTGTGCAGGCAGTTGCAGAAGGGGAGAGCTGGCAAGCAGCTGGGTAGCCCTGGTTTGGGGGGCAGAAGGGGATTGTGAACTAGGGCAGGGAGGGCTGCCATGGTGGGGCTGAGAGGTGCCAACATCTTCCCAGATAAATGGTGTCCTATCCCAAAGTCTCCTGGTGCATAAGCCAAGTCTATGATTTTTCATAGCCTGAGGCACAGGGTGACCCAGGATGATAAGCAGTAGGGGCCAGTTTCCCTTCGAATGCCACAAAGCAGGAACAAATCTGTCAGCCAGGGAAACAGGATTTATTATTTATTTTTTTAATGTTATGGAAGTTGTGAGAAAGCCACAAAGCCCCTGGGTCTGCTTCCCAGCAGCGATGGCCAGGGGTGTGGAGCAGAGGGGTGTCTGCTCCTTCCAGCCCTCATGTGAGGAAGCAAAGGGCTGGGGTGGCTGTGGGGTGGGTGGCCCTGAGGCCGGGGACCCCCAGGAGTGGGAAGGCAGAGGCAAATGAAGCCCCTTCCTTCAGAAAGGCTGGCGAGCGGCGCTTCCTGCCCCGCAGATGTCAGGGCGGCGGATGCAGCTGCACAGGGCGATATGGGGGGCGGGCCGGGCCGCTGCCCCGGGCCTGGCTCCTCACCAGCCTCTTATCTCCCTCCCGCATTCCCTGATGAATTAACGCGCAGGGAAACGCAGCGCCAGCCGGGGCTGCTGCTGCTGCTGCAAGAAAGATGCCAAAGGAAGAGCTCCGGGGGCTGCAGCCCTGATCCCAGCGCTCGGTCCCGGCTGGATTTAGGCACTGAGATTCAGGCCACTGGGGTCATGGGGCCACACGGAGTCACACTGACCCTTCCCAGTTCCCTGTGTCCCCAGCACAGCATCCCCGGGGGATGCGCGGAGCAAACAGGTTCCTGTGCGAAATGGGGACCCTGCCAGCTACGGGGGGGTTTGCGTTGCTGCAGCTGCTTGCGAGCAGCCAGCCCCACACCGGGACCCCCAGGCAGTGCTGGGCAGGCACTGCTGGCACAGCCACATCTAGCGAGGACCACAGTGAGGCACCCAGGGGTGCTCGACCACCACAGAAGGGAGCAGATAGAGACGGAGAGCACCAGAAGAACAGACAGACACGCTGGGGGTGACACAGGAAACCTGTGCCAGGGCCTGAGCCCAGCACAGCTTGGTGCCTTCCCCTCCAGACAAGCCTGCAGCAAGAGCCAGGCAGCAGCAGGACCCCCAGCACGGCACGGGGCAGCTGAGGGGCTGCAGGAACCCACGGGTGCTACCTGTGGTGGGGCAGGTCTGCCATGGCTCCCGGTGAGCTGGAGAGGGGATGATTCACTGGCGCAGCGAGGGGGAAGGTGTGATAAACCAGCACCAACACGGGCTTTTTTAAAAAGCCTGAGGCTTGTGAAGGGGGAACGCAGCCTGAATAGCAAACAGCTCTCCCAGGGAAGCGATGGGGCTGAACGACAGCCTGGCTGGGAGCTGGGGAGAAGGGGGACAATGCATTGCTGACAGGATGCAGGGTGAGGGGCTGAGCCAGAGAGACAGGGGGTCAGGAGTGATGGTTGGGCACCTATGGGGTGTGAAAAGGGACCCCAACACTGCGGTGGCTGCGAAGGCATGAGTGGGGCCCAGGGCTGGGTCTGCTGGGGTGACAGCTGGGGCCAGTGGCTCCCCCCTCACTTGCC
>NW_009952441.1:237638-239284 GCF_000747805.2 Chaetura pelagica | reverse complement strand
TGCCCCTAGCCCGCCTGTGTGGCCCCGATAGCCAGGGGGATGATGTGCTCAGGCAGATATGGGGCCCGGATGGAGCATGGTGGTGACCATTTCCTGCAAGGGCTGGTGCCAGACACCCTCATCTTCCCTCAGCGAGCACCTTATCTGCTGGCACATGCTATGGCAGGCCCTAGTTGACCCCCCTAGTTGGGCCCCCCTTGACCCCAAGCCTTGCCTCAGGGACCCCCTCTGCCAAAGGTAAGACCTTGGCAGCTCCCCAAGCCACCCCACTGCAGTCTCTCCCTGTGCAAATGCAGCTGGGATGGGGGGTAGTTGTCCCTCCTCCTGGCAGGTTGACAAGCACCCATGAGCAGAAGTGATGGGTGATGATACTGTCACCCTCCCTTGGGACCAGGACACCCATGGGAGTGGAGAGGTCAGCGGGGCAGGATGCATGGCAGTGGGAGATGCTGTCTCCTCAAAACAAGGGGAGTGGGAATTGCCACAAGACGTGTGGTTAATCCCTGTTCTGGGCTGCTGTGCCATCCATCACCCTCCAGCCTGACCCACACCGAGTCCGTCCAGGAGGTTCCACCCTCTCTGCTGGATGGGAACCTGGTGGGGCCCCGTCCTACCCCGGCTCCAGATTTGCTGGGGGAAGGATTGCCAGGCCCTGGGATGGGCTGGATCCAGGCTGGCTATCAGGTCCTGGCAGGCACTTATCTCTTGGCTGTTACTTTCCCACCACGGTGGAGCTGGGTCGACAGCTCTGCCGAAGTGGAGCTTGTCCCAACATCTTCTCTGCTGTAGCTAAGTTCAAATATGTCGGGGGGGGGGGGGGGGGGGTGTGTGTTAGTGTTTCCCCACCGACCCCAAGGATGCCAGTTCCCTTCTGTCCCCATCCATGGGACCTATGCCTGTCCGTGGGGCTCATGGCAGCACCCAGCCAGGGCTGGGCAGGGAGCAGGGCACGAAGGGGTTAATCCAGGGAAGTTCACTCACTCTCGGCAATGATTTAAACCAGACAGAAAGGTTCTGTCATCCATCACACTAACAGCCAGATCACTGCGTTTTAAAGTGTCTGTAATTGCAGCAATACAGAGACTGGGAGAAAGATAAAGGCTGGGAAGATGCAAATGCAGGAGGGGAAGCACCAGCACCCAGCAGGGCTAAACCCCGGCAGCCCTGGGGCCAGCCCTGCCCAGGATGGCGGCTGAGAGGGGACAGCCTCAGGGACAGCCGTGGGGACAGCAAGAAGGCAGCCCAGGTCTCCAGCTTGGCTGTGGCACAGGGCAGGTGCCGGAGCATCCCTGCTGCAGGTGGGAGCATCACCAAAACAGCACAAGAAAACAAAACCAGGCCCAGAGGTGGGCAAGGAAGGATCCAGAGCAGGTGCAGGACTCGATCGTTTTCACTCAAATATCACCTTTGTATTATTTAGTTTGCAGCAGCCAGTTCCCAGTTATCCCCAGCTTCACACATAGTGACACTTGTCTCCCTGCCTTCTCTGCGTTGGGATCCTGGGATCCTCGGGGATGGTGTGGGAAAGATGGTGAGACCCTGCCCAAGGAGGGGGCCATGGGCACGGCCGTGGGTGCTGGGGCTTTGTCCCAGCAGCTGAGGCCACGTGCAAGCACACCAGCAGAGTGGCTGCCGGCACGCCCCGC
>NW_009952441.1:237155-237496 GCF_000747805.2 Chaetura pelagica | reverse complement strand
AGCTCTGCCCGCGGGGCTGTGCCTGGCTCCGTCCTCCTTCGCTGCAAAGAGCCCTGGAAAGAGCCCCCGGGCTCCCGGCTCAGCCTCAGCTCAACCCCAGTGGCTGGTGTTTCCCAGCATCCTTCTTCTGCACCCCGAATTAACCAGGAGCCAGAGATGCTGCAGCTTTTTCTGGCAAGTCCCTGCGAGGTGCCCTTGGGCAGGTCCGTGGGGATGGGGTTGTGATGTATTCAAGGGTTTGTAGAGCAGCGGGGCGGATGTGTGGGACGGCCCGTTGGGCCGGGAACGCGGTCACCCCCGCCGTCAGGTCCCTCCTCTCCTGGTGAGCAGCCCCGCGAAGG
>NW_009952441.1:229431-235041 GCF_000747805.2 Chaetura pelagica | reverse complement strand
GGGCGGGAGCCGGGAGCAGCGTGGGGCATTCTCGGAAACCCACGGGAGTTTGTGGCTGCAAACCTTCCCCCGGTCGTGCCTCCCGACTTCTGCCCGGTGGGAAAAAGCCGGTTCTCATCCCTGCATCCCTCCTCCTCGGAGCTCCGCAGCCCCGCTCCGCCCGCCGCCCGCGTGGACACGAAGCCGCGTTTCGCGGCCAGGACGAGCTCATCCACTCGGGAAGAGTTTGTGGGAGCAACCCCGGAGCTGGGTCGGGAAGTTCCAGCCCCAGCAGCGTAATTCTGTGTTTACATTGGAGGACACGGGTCCATGCGGGGGACCACGCGCCGTGTCCTCGTGGGGGACGGTTGTGTTGGACGTGGATTTGAGAAGGAAAGGCGGCTCGGGGAGCCTCCAGCTCTGCCTCGGCGCTGCCCTGCTGCTCACCCTCCCGGCCACCCGTCACCGTCCAGCTCCCCAGGCGGTGGCCTGGCTTTGCCGGGGGCTGCTCTCGATGCAACGGGGCTGTCACCCTGCTGCTCCTTGACTCTTCCACGACACGCAGCCGGGACCCGGCTCTCCCTGTCACTCCCCGGCACAACCCGCTTCACTGGATTTTGCCTTCAGATCCCGCAGAGCCTTTGGTTCTCTGGTTAAATGCACCTTGGGTTGTTTTTGTGAGATTTTTGAATTATTATTTCTTTGGTCCCTATTAGCTGAGAGAAACTTTGCAACTTTGCTTTGCTTTGGGAGAGGAGCTGCTGCGGCTTCTGGGTTTCATTTTGGTGTGGTTTGTTTTTTTTATTTGAGGTCACGTGTACGTTGACAGTGTCTTTGAATCTAAGCGATGGTCTCGTCTCTGGCTTAGAAGGAGCTTTTGAGCTCTTCCCTCTGTTCAGGAACAAAGAGATTTTTCTGCCTTTAATTAAAAGGAATATTAATTCTCCGCTCCTTTGTCGAGCGGCTTGAAGACTCTGCAAAGCTCCGTCTGCTCGACACCGCGGCGGGGTGAGCTGTGCTATGGTACGGGGCACCGAGACGTGGGGGAACCGTCCCAAACCCCCCCGGGAAATGCGGAGCAGCAGCTGGGGAGGATGCTGAGAGCCCCGGCGCCCGCCGGCCTCGGGTGAGCAGCCCCGGGGGCTCAGCTCTCCGGAGGCAGATCAGACAGGTCCCTGCACGGCGCGTTCCCGCACGGGGAGAAGTTTTGAGCCTTGGTTTTGCTGTGGTTGGGGAGGCAAGGGGAGATGAACTTGGCCGTGCCCAGGGTTTTTTTTTTCCCAGCCGGCTGCATCCCGACCCGGCCGGTGTCGGCGCCGGCAGGTGAGGTTTTACCCGGGGACGAGCAGATGTCGGGTGTGTTTTGTTTGAAAAACGTGTGACTGCAGATGTTGGCTTGTAGGGAGGAAAACCCAAGATCAACGTTGGGGGGTGTGGGAGGCTGTTCTCCCGTGGCTCTTGGTGCTGGCAGGGGGTGGGATGCTGGTTTTTGGCGTGAGGCCTCATGTAGATGCAGGATTTGGCCCTTACACCAGGAGCTTCCAGGGTCCAGGATGGAAAAATACTCTGGTGTTCAGCCCTGACTTGGGTTGGGAGGGTCGAGCAGCCCCCCAGCCTCTGCCCCTCCCTGCAGCACGGCTGGGGCGGGCTGCCCACAGCCAGCATGCTGGGGAGGAGGCTCGGGCATGGGGGACCTGGGGCTGGAGGATCTCTGCTGCCATTCTCCGTAACCCTTGTGTGGATTTCTGCTCCTAAGCCCCGGTGGTTTGCAGGCATGGAAAGCCCAGGCAGGATCCAGGCAGCAGTGGCTGCGCCGTGTCCGGCTCTGCTGTGGAAATCGGGTCTCGGCTCCGCTCGCAGTCGGCAGCTTGAGCCCCTGGCATGGTCCAGAGGTGCTTGGGACCTCTGCCTGCGTCCCCTGCCCTGCGGCTGGCCAGGGAAGGGGTTCTGGGGGTGCCATGGGACCCCTGGGATGGGGAGGCAACCCATAAATGTCCGTTATTACATCTCTTAATGGACAGTGGATTGATGGGGGGGCAACCAGGGCATGCAGGGCTGCCAGCAAAGCATGTGCAAGTGTTGACAGTGGGGCAGGGAGCTGGAACCCCCCCTGAGGGCCACACCAACCTCCACCACCAGCACTGCCACTGTTGCTACCCCTGGCCAGACCAGCACAGTCACATTGTGCACAAGGTTTTGGGCAGATCAGGGTCTGATCCTGCAAATGGGGTCCCAGGAGGGAGCAGGGCCAGCCTGTGGGTGCAAAACTGGGCTTAAGCCCTGATGTGGGGCTTGAGGGGATGTAGGTGGGATGCTGCAGCCCTGGCTTGTCCTTTCCAAACTGGACCATGGGTGGGAACTGGACTAAACCACTCTACCAGGATGGGGAAAGGGAGGTCCCCAAGCTGGGGCCAGTCCTTGTGTGCTTTTTGATGGTCGGTGCAGGGTGAGACCAGGCTGAGGGCACAGAGGAGAACCCCCCTCCCCTGGTGCCACCGGTGTTAGTGCCATTGCCCGGTTTGGGGTTATTTTTAGATTTCCTGAAGCTTGTTTTCTGCCATCCCTCCCAGCGCTCTCAGGCTCCCCAGGGGCCACCCCACCTTGCAGAGCCTGTGACTTTCATTCAGAAGATGCTGACCAATGTTTCCAGAAAACATCCCAGGGATTTCCTGTTTATTTTGCAAAATTCTCATTAATATTTTTTTTCCCTGCGTCGTTTCATTCAATCTCACAATGGGCGAAATCGCCTTGAAATGGAGCCCGTGGTTAAAAAATAGACAAAGAGTCAGGGAGGCAGCGACCCAGAGGCTGTGGGGATGCGAGGCTGGATCCGGCAGCCCCTCGGAGCTGTTTCCATCCTGGCGGCTGCGGGGCAGGATCCGGCGCGGGGTCCCCAGGGAGCCGGCGGTGCCTCGGCGTTCCCACGCTGCAGGGACGTCGCCGGGAGCTTCCCCGCTGGCGCTGCCGTGTGGAGGGGGATGTTTTCCCTTCCCCAGCTACTCTCCGCCTCCAAAACACCCTGAGAGCCTCCTGGCTGCTCGTGACACTTGTCCCTGCTCCAGCCACCAAAGCCTCTGGGCACGAGCGTCCCTGTGGGTGCGAGTGGCTGTGAAAAAAAGGCAAATCGGAGCATTTTAGCCTGAACCTGCCCTCTGGGAGCATCTGGCTCTGCAGCTGGGGTGTCGGGCTGGTTTTTGGGGCGCCCCTTTGGCAACGTGGTGGTGGTGGATCAGCCACCATGGTGATGCAGCCCTTGTGCTGGGGAGCTGGTTTGCAGCTGAGACGTGGGTGTTTCCTGGGTGGGAACAGCTCTGGCCCTGGGATCAGCCTCAGCCTCCCTCGTGCCTCCAGGTGTGCCAGGCTGGCCGCACTGCTCTGTTTACTCACCGTGTTTAGCCAGTATGTTGAATTTCCAGGAGTGTGAGGCAGCTGGGGAGCAGTGAGGGCGTGTGCATGTGTGTGCCCAGCTCCCCCCACACCACCCCAGGTGCTGCTGTTGGGACAGGTCGGGTGGTAGCACCAGGGTGCGATGCCACAGGCAGCGTCTGTGGCAAATGAAACGCTGTGTCCGAGCTGAGAGCTTGGAGGGGGTCCTTGGCCACCTCTCCAGCATCAGTGGGTCGGGAAGACCCCCTCCCCATCCTGACCCTTTGCATGGGGGGACCCCAATTCCCAGCCCCTCTCAGGCCACGTCGCCTCCAGCTGCTGTTGACTCACAGGCTCCGACGCCGAGTCCCAGGGCTGAGCCTGAGATGCTTTTACAGGCAAAGCTGAAATGCACAAAATGTTCGACTTGTAAAATATGTAGCGTGAGAAAATAGCCTTTTCTGCTCTCCTCCACACTGCCGCCGCTCCCCTGCCCCATCTGCTCGCTTGGAAAGCTTCCCACAGCCGGGGGGAGAGGGGCTGGCGGCACCGGGGGACCCTCCGCGATGGCAGCTCGAGGGTGGCAACCACCCCGTGCCGCCCCGCAGTGCCAGGAGGGACCCCAGGGACATCACGAGGCACCTCCGGGATGCGCTTGGTCCATGAGGATTTTGCTCCCATGAAGCCTCCCCCGTCCTCCCGTGTGTTTCAGCATCCCGAGGTTTCTCTCCCCTGGGACATGTTCTGAGAGCAATAGTGGGGCTGGCACCGGAAAAGCCAAGCGGGGCTGTGCCAGGGGGATGACGCGGGCACAGTTGGCACGTCCCGAGGGACCTGAGGTTTCCAAAAGGGGGTAGCACAGGAGGGTGCTGGGAAATACCCCTGCGAGGTGCCCTGGCAGTGCCCGGCCGGGCTGGGAAGGAGCCACCACGCCAGAGCTGGCCACCAGCCATGGTTTCCAGCAGCCACCTTCATCTATCATTATCTGGGCGCATTTCGGATCCTTGCCAAGAGCAAGGTGGGAAGGGGGGGTTGCGAGCAAGCTTCCCCTATTCCCCTGCCATCCTTTTTGCTTCCTGTGTGTAATTAACAGAGTAATTAAAAACAGGATGAGTTAATTGGTATTCATTTATGTGGCAGATGTTTTTAATTGAGATACGAAACAATTTACCTGTTTACATAAACAATAGCAAATGAAGGCTTGTAAAACAGAGGGGGCGCTTATTTTTTTGTTGTTGCTTTTGGTTTTGTTGTTGTTGTTGTTGTTTTGAGGCAAATCCAACCCATCTCCCTCCTCCCTGGCCACGCTGGCTCGGGGAGGGAGCGGGTGCTGGTTGGCACAGCCTGTGCCAGGCCCAGGAGGTGGGTTTGGATCCCAGGGCTGCCTGTTGTGGCTTGAGGAATGGGGTTTGTTTGACTTGGGGTGCATGGGGAGCAGGGCTCTGGGAGCTGGCGGCTGTCACTGTGTGGGTGAGGGGGGGTCAAGGGGACAAAAGTGCCCAGGTCCTCAATAGCTGTGCAAGGAGCATTGCCCGTTGAGCATTCCTGAACATCCCTGTGATGCTGCTGCGGGCAGGGGCGGCTCAGGCAGGGAAAGGGAAGCAAAGCGGGATGAATCCAAGCAGGGTGTGGGGTGGGTGAGGAGTGCGTGTCCTGGTGGGTCCCAGGACTCCTGTGGGCAAGGCAAGGCTGGTGGGATGGAGCCTGGCCTGGCCTGGCCTGGTTCAGCTGTGGTGCAGCTGAACTGAACCACAGGGGCAATGCCCAAACTTGTGGGCTGGTTGGCGTGGCACTGTCACCAGGCTGTCACCTCCCCGGCTGGAGGAGCAGGGCAGAGCCAAGACCTGATGAGCATCCTTGTGAGCATCCCTGCCTGCAGGCAGGGCTCAGGTGCCTGGCAGGGCTGGGCCCTGCTGCCAGCACTCCCCTGGCACTGGTGGGCACATCTGTGTCCTCTCATCCTGCTGGTGATCATGGTCCCCAAAATGTGCACGTGGGACACGTTGGCAACAGGATAAGTGTCAGGGGTGGGTAACATTCCTCCAGTATCCCACAGCCACTGTCCTGCTCTCTCCCCTTCTACTTGGAATTGGGAATGAGCCTCCTCCAAGCTGCCTGCTGTCACTTATCCCCCTTGTCACCGCTGCCCAAGGAGGGGACTGGGATGGCTGCAAGGAGATGACTGTGCCCTGTGGCTCCCAGCACTGCTGCCAGGCTCTCCCCCACGTGGCTGGGGGTGCTGGCCGGCGGCCCGGACTGCGCGCC
>NW_009952441.1:224672-229347 GCF_000747805.2 Chaetura pelagica | reverse complement strand
GCTCTGCCTTTGTTTCAGAAGCATCCTGGCTTTGGGAGCCCATTGCCTCCAGCATCTGGATCTCATTTGTGGCCATTTGGAGAGCATGAAGGATGCTGGGCTTTTTAATTCCCTTTTAACCCCTTCCTCACCTGGGAAGCTCAGCCCAGCTTGGCAGGGGAGGGCTGTGGGAAACTGGAGCTTTCCAGGCAGCTCTCTGCCCTTTCCATCCCTGTTCCTGGAGAGGTGGAGAGGAGAACAGCCAGGCTGGGTGCTCACCCTGGGGCTGGCACATCCCTGTCTCCATGCAGGGTGCCAAGTGTTGGCCCCCCCCAGCCTGTACAGCTGCAGGATGCAATGCATTAAACCCTCCAGTGTGACAAACGGGGGGCTTGGGGTCATCTGGGGGGTGCAGGGTCTGGCTGGCCTCAGGGGGCAGGGTGGGGGGCACCCGCTCCCTCCAGCCAAGGAGAAAATACTAATCCTTTTATTTTTCTATTATTACTTATTCATCTGGGCTGCAGAGGCCCTAATGGAAACCAGATGGAGGAAAACAGACACAGCCTCAAGCGGCTGGGACAAATTACCCCAGAGAAAGAGAAAAAAAAAAAATAGAGAGAGAAAGAGAAAAAAAAAATCCAGCAGAGTTTGAGTCATTTGGGGGAATTATTGCTTGGAGGTGCCCCCCAAAAACCCCTTCTCCCACCGTGGAGCTTGTCCCGTCCTGCAAAGGGCCTGGGTTGGTGCCACGGTTCCATCAGACATTTCTGGGCTCGAGTGCAGGGAAATCCCATCAGGTTTGGGGCTGTTCCTCATCCCCAGGCCCACCTGGTGGTGGGGAAACAAACATCTCAGGGAAAAATTAGGACTTAGAGGGGGAAAAAAAAGGACAAGTCTGGAAAAAAACATAGGCCCCATTTCCCGGTGTTTGCTCAGCTTTGTGGAAACTTTCCTCCTGATGGGAAGTTGTGGAAAAGCTGTGTTGGTGCCAGAAGGAGTGTATCCGTGTTTTCTCCTCAGCATGGATATGTGTGCAGGGTCAGGACAGTGAGGGGGATGGGGATGCAGATGCAGGAAAGGATGGGGTATGCCAGGGATGCAGGGAAGGACCGTGCCAGGAATACAGGCAGGGATGGTGCCAGGGATACAGGCAGGAACACAGACACAGGTGGGAATGATGCTGGGAATGCAGATGGGGATGGGGCTGCAGGCAGGGACAGGGCTGACAGAGTTGGGGTTGTTCAGCCTGTAGAAGAGAAGGCTCCAGGGAGACCTCAGAGCACCTTCCAGTGCCTGAAGGGGCTCCAGGAAAGCTGGGGAGGGACTTTTTACAAGGGCCTGGAGCAATGGGATGAGGAGGAATGGCTTTAAACCATAAGAGGGGAGATTTAGGCTACACATTGGGAAGAAATTATTTGCTGTGAGGGTGGTGAGACGCTGAAACAGGCTGCCCAGGGAAGCTGTGGCTGCCCCATCCCTGGAAGTGTTGAAGGGCAGGTTGGATGGGGCTTGGAGCAACCTGGGCTGGTGGGAGGTGTCCCTGCCCATGGCAGGGGGTTGGAACTGGATGACCTTTAAGGTCCCTTCCAACCCAAACCAGTCTGGGATTCTATGGGCCCTGGGACACTGGTCATCCCCTGCCATTGAGGCTGGATCCTGCTTTGCTGATTGACAAGGAAAGCCTGGAAGGCTGGAGAAGCCTTGCCCAGAGATGGGCATGGCCACGAAAAGGAAAACTAAAGGTGTTTTTTCAAAATGTCCCATACATCCAGACAGTTCCTCTAAAGAAACTGCTGGTTTATGGTGTGGGATGCTGCTCGGTCTTGAGGTCTCTTGGGAGAAGAGAGCAGAGAAGGGCAAACTGGAGCATGTGGATCCAGTGTCTGCAGGGTTACGATGTGCCTTGGACAGGAAGGGATGTACTCATGGTGCTGGAGCTGCTGAGGTGGATGCCTTAGGACCAGAGGGGGGATTCCCTGGCAGTCTGTCCCTCATTGCTGGCAATCTCTGCTGCCCAGTCCTTCATGCACCAGCCCTGGATTGCTGGGGCCAAGGCCCCAGTTTTATTTAGCCCAGACAATGTGCTCTTGCAGGGTTCAATTAATCTCCCAACAGTTGTAGCAGATTAATCATGCAGATTAGATGAGTGTTTACCAGCCGTGCCTGGCGGGAGTGTGCGGGGGGCAGCAGAAACCCCAGGGCTGGGGGACAGCCATGCCAGCCACTTCCTTCTTTGGCTGGTGCTGGCGTGGGCTGGGGGACACTGATGGACCATCACAGCTGTGGTCACCTGTCACTGCACTGGGGCTGTGCCACCGCCTGGAGGGGCTGGCCCTGGCACCCTGCCCCTGGGGATGCCACTGCTGGGTGGTGGTTGGGGTGACTGGCACAGGGCAGTGGGAGAGTGGTGGTGATGCCCGTGGGGAGCCCAGTGCCAGGATGGGAAACCACGGTGTGCAGGATTTGGTGCCTCATCATGCTCCCAGGAGCCGCAGGGGGATGGGCACTGATGGGTGCTCTGCTCCTGCCATCACTGCTGCCACCAGGCAGATGCCCAGGCCATCCTGAGGTCCCTGACCCTCCTTGGGACACCCTGCTCACCCCCCGTGCCCTCTCCCTGCAGATAACGCGGAGACGCGGGCTGCCACCATGCCCGACTCGCCGGCCGACGTCAAGACACAGCCCAGGTCCACGCCGCCCAACATGCCCCCGCCGCCGCCCGCCGTCACCCAGGGAGCCACGCGCCACCCCTCCTTCACACCAAGCACCAGTGAGTACCAGGCGCCGGTGGGGATGGAGATGGAACCACAGACAGGGAAGCTGCTTGGCTCCCCTTTGCCACTGGGTCACGCGCTGCACCCAGGGCCAGCGGTGTCCTCAGTCCCCTGCGCGGTGGCGGCTGCACCAAGGGGCGTCGTTACCTGTCCTTGTGCTGCAGAAGGGCTTTGGGCTGCACACCCTGAGCCCCAGGTCGTGTGTCTGCCCGTGGAGAGCACCACGGGCATCACCAGCAGTGCTCTGAAGGTGTCTGGGGATAGCGATGTCCTGGTTTCCAGTCACACAGTCACTGAAAGGTGGCACAGAGCAGCGTGTGGCCCCAGGCACTGTCACCTACAGAGACCCAGCTGGAGAATTCTGTGTTCTGGGGGAGTCTCTGTGGGTCAGAGCTGGTCCTGTCAGGGGTCCTGTATACCTGGGGGCTCTTCTGCCTGTCCGCGTGTGGCACCCAGGGATGTCAAGTCTGGCTGCAGTAGCAGGGATGTCCTTGCCCTGCTCAGGCCACGGTGTGGTTGCTTCAGAAGACTCAGCGAGGTCTGAAGGTCCAAGTCCTTGGTCTCTGTAGCATTGTTGCTCTGAGTATCCTTGAGGTGCTGGATGCACCTGTGGTTGATGGGCTTGTTGCACGAGCATTCAGTCCCTGTGCTGGTGTCACTGTCCTGGCACAGGGTTGGACCAGGCATGTGCAGGATCAGGGTGGGCAGGAGCCAAGGCCGGTTTGCACATGAGGCACAGTGGTCATGCCAAGTGGTTGCCCCAGCTCTGCCAAGGTGTTTTCCAGGCAGGGGGTTTGCTTGTAGCTGCTTCTCGCTTAGAAACCCCAGCTGGCAAGAAGGCACCCCTAGAAAAATGCCCTGAGAGCTGCTGCTGGCAGCCACAACCCTGCTGCCCTCTAATTAGAAGTCCCCTTGCTTTCTCCCACGCTCGCAGGGACTTTGCTCTTTAACCTGAGGCCCGTGGCAGGCACGGGAGCCCTGGGCTGTGCTCGGCGTGGGAGGCAGGGGCAGCCTCTCTGTGCCACAGCGTTTTGGTTGTTCTCAGTCTCAGGGAGATGTCGCAAACTGCCCCGGCGCTGGGGCTCCCCGGATTGCAGCGTCAGGCAGTGGAGCACCCCCTGAGCCCTCCCTCTGGCTGCAGCGGGATGCAGGGCCCCAGCTCCATCCCCTGGGGCACACGTGGCCCCGAGGAGCGTTTGCCCGCAGGGACCCCCAGCCGAGAGCTGCCCCCTCTGCTCTCTCATCATAGCGTGTTTTATTTTGCTTGCAGATCGAGACGCTGGCCCTCCGACGTTTCTGCCTCGCGGCCGTTTTCATGGTTGCTTGAAATGGTCGATGGTCTGTCTTTGTAAGTAAAATGAAGCATCCGCTCTCATGAGAGACCCGAGCAGCAGCCGCAGCCCCCCTGACCCCCGCCCAGGGGTCAGGGTCCCCATGCCAGCCCCTCTCCCTGCCCTGGCGGGTCACGGGAACCCCGTCCCGGCTGAGGGACACGTGCGGCGTCTAACTTAGTAACGCACCTGTCGAGGGGAATAAAAGCAGTTGTGGCCGCCGGGTTATTTTCAGCATCTCTTTAGCCAGGGGCTGATCCTGCCCGGCTGGAGAGCGAGCGGGAGCCCGGCAGGGCAGGCAGGGCAGGCAGGGCGGCACAGGCAGCGCAAGGTTGGTGCGATCCCAGGAGCCGGGGGCAGGCGCGGTGCATGCCCGGGTGGTTGGGAACTGGGGAGCTGTGTGCTGGTGCGGTCTGCTCGGCGTGGAGGGATTGGTGTGGGAGTGAGGGAACGCACCACGCTGTGGGCTGGCACCCCTGGATGTCCCCCTGCCGTGTGCCCTGGTGTGGGGTGCTCTGGGCAGCTCCCGGGCAGCGAGGGCAGAGGCGCCGACAGGCTGCAAGCCAGGCTGGGCTCTGTGGGAAATGGCTC
>NW_009952441.1:198627-205783 GCF_000747805.2 Chaetura pelagica | reverse complement strand
GGTCCCGGCTGAGGGACACGTGCGGCGTCTAACTTAGTAACGCACCTGTCGAGGGGAATAAAAGCAGTTGTGGCCGCCGGGTTATTTTCAGCATCTCTTTAGCCAGGGGCTGATCCTGCCCGGCTGGAGAGCGAGCGGGAGCCCGGCAGGGCAGGCAGGGCAGGCAGGGCGGCACAGGCAGCGCAAGGTTGGTGCGATCCCAGGAGCCGGGGGCAGGCGCGGTGCATGCCCGGGTGGTTGGGAACTGGGGAGCTGTGTGCTGGTGCGGTCTGCTCGGCGTGGAGGGATTGGTGTGGGAGTGAGGGAACGCACCACGCTGTGGGCTGGCACCCCTGGATGTCCCCCTGCCGTGTGCCCTGGTGTGGGGTGCTCTGGGCAGCTCCCGGGCAGCGAGGGCAGAGGCGCCGACAGGCTGCAAGCCAGGCTGGGCTCTGTGGGAAATGGCTCGTGGCTTCTTTTAGGGTAGGACTAGGTGATCTCCAGAGGTCCCTTCCAACCCCTGCCATTCTGTGCTTCTCCCTGGGGGGTGCTGAGCAGCTCCCAGAGGAGCGGAATGGAGCTCCTTATTTTGGTTGCTTTGAACATCAAGGAGCAGGAGCAGGCCTGAGCTATGCTGGGGCACACTCAGGGTCCCATCTCTCCCCACATCTCACATCTGCCTCCTGCAGTGCTGGGGACCAGCCCAGGATGCAACCCCAGGGATGCAGCAGCATCCCGAAGCCTCCTGGGGGGGATTCTGCCCTATGGTACCTGGCAGGATGCTCTGGTCCCCCCAGCACAGACTTGTCTCCACAGTGGTAGGCCATGGCCACCCAGTCTCACCTCCTGTTCCCTCTGTCCTGGCAGTGATGAACGGGAGCAGCCACTCGCCAACTGCCATCAATGCGACCCCCTCCACCCCCAACGGGTTCAGCAACGGGCCGGCCACCTCCTCCACCGCCTCCCTCTCCACCCACCAGCTCCCACCAGCCTGTGGGGCCCGGCAGCTCTCCAAGCTCAAGCGCTTCCTCACCACCCTGCAGCAGTTCGGCAACGACATCTCCCCCGAGATCGGGGAGCGGGTGCGAACCCTCGTCCTGGGGCTCGTGGTACGTCCGCCCTGCGCGGGGGCTGGTGGGTGATGCCGTCTCTGGGACCCTGCATCCTCCTTTTGGGATGGGGAAGCTGCTAACTGGGGGGAAAAAAAGAGGGGTCCTGTTGGTGGTGGATTGACCTTAATCTGCCCCTCTGCTCCACTCTGGTGAGAACACCCCCCCTTGCAGTGCTGCGTCCAGCTCTGAACGTCCCCAGCACAAGTAGGACATGGAGCTGTTGGAATGAGTCCAGAGGAGGCCACGGAGGTGATCCGTGGGCTGGAGCAGCTCTGCTCTGGAGACAGGATGGGAGAGTTGGGGTGTTCAGCCTGGAGAAGAGAAGGCTCCAGGGAGACCTTAGAGCACCTTTCAGTGCCTGAAGGGGCTCCAGGAAAGCTGGGGAGGGACTTTTGACAAGGGAATGGAGTGATGGGATGAGAGGTGATGGCTTTAAACTGGAAGAGAGGAGATTTAGGTTAGAGATTAGGAAGAAATTCTTTAGAATGAGCTTGGTGAGACACTGGCCCAGGTTGCCCAGGGAAGCTGTGGCTGCCCCCTCCCTGGAAGTGTTGAAAGCCTGGTTGGATGGGGCTTGGAGCAGCCTGGTCTAGTGGGAGATGTCCACCCCCATGGCAGGGGACTGGGACTAGATGATCTTTAAGATCCCTTCTAACCCAAACCAGTCTGAGATTCTGAGAAATGAGAGCTGTTTTTCCAGCATCTCCTGGGATCAGTACAGCACAGTGCAGGGTTGTGTTCCAGTACTGGCATCACCAACAAAGCATCAAGCATGGTTTTCCCTTGAGCACATCAGAGGAGCAGAAAAAGGGGAGAAATAGCAAAGCATCCCCTCGGCAGGGTGCAGGACGGGCGGGGGGGTCATGGCCGCAGTTCTTAGCTTGGGTTGTTCCCACAGAATTCCACCCTCACCATTGAGGAATTTCATGCCAAGCTCCAGGAGGCTACCAACTTCCCACTGCGACCCTTCGTCATCCCCTTCCTCAAGGTGCGTCCCCCCTCTGGGTGTCACGAGAACGTGGGGGTTTGCATCTGCTTTAATGGAAAAGCAGGACTGGGGGGGATGGATTTGGGGCTGCCCACATCACCCCCCAGGCACTCATGTGCCCCCTTGTGTGCGTGGAGTCACCTGAGGCCAGGGCTGTTAGCAATAAAGCGAAGGGCTCAACCCAGCTGGTGACCATTTGCAATTCATTAAAAAATCCCCTTTTCTTCTTTTTTTTTAAAATATATTTTTATTTGCCTTTTAATGTTGTGCTGACTCTGCACTGTCACCCCACTCCAGAGGGATTCACTGTTTGCTGGCACACCTGGCAGCACCAGTGCTGCTGGCAGATGCTCTAGCCTGGCATCGCCTGCCCCTCCTTAGAGGAATAACAAAAAAAAAAAAAAAAGCCAAAAAAGCCCCTTTTCCACCTCTGCCTCCCTGGCCCTCCCGGGAGCAGAGGTCCATGCTCACCGCAGGAATCTGCCTGCAAAGCTGCTGGAGCTGTTTGCTCCTGGCAGGAATGGGCAGAGCTGGAGGGGTGGGATGAGGGAGCCTCCTTGCCAGTCCGTGGAAGCAGGGATGTGGCATATCCCTGGTCCCACAGCTCAGGGGTCCCAGCAGGGACTGGTGGGCTGGGGTGAGCTGGGAGCTGTCCCCGCTGTCCCACAGCCAAGCGCGCAGCGGTCCCGCCAGCCGGCCTGGCACCCCGCTCCCAGCTGTTCCCACCGCAGCATCCAGATGTTTCCCATTATCCTTAACCGCGGCCAGCCGGGCTCGGCGCGCTTCCCAGACTCAGGGGCTTGTTTTTGTGGGGTTGTCGCCCCCAGGCAGGGAAGGGGAGGGTCGGGCCTGGCTCTAACGTGTCCCACAGACGGGGTTGGGCTGCGCGGCAGCTGCTGAAGGAGCAGAGCTGGCAGCTGGGGCGCCCAGCAGCAAAGGGGCTGTCCTGCTTTTTTGGAGGGGATATTAGGAACAAGTTCTTCTTGAAAGGGTTGAGAGGCCCTGGCTTAGGCTGCCCAGGGCAGTGGTGGTGTCCCCCATCCCTGGAGGGGTTTAAAAGCTGTGTGGATGTGGTGCTGAGGGACATGGATCAGTGGTGGCTTTGGCAGTGCTGGGGGAATGGCTGGACGCTTGGAGGTCTCTTCCAACCAAAGCAATTCTGTGATTCGATTATTCAATGTTTCATTCGTGCTGCTCTGTGTCCTCTGAGGGAAGGACACAGTGAGTGGGGGGCTCCCATGGCGTCCTTTGTGCCTGGCGGGGACCAGACAGGCTGGGGACTCCCCTGGGGTGAAGGTTCAGGTCCCCAAGGTGGGCACCATGGCCACAGGGTGGCAGGGGGATGCTGTGAGCAACTGAGTGGTGGGTTGGGGAGGTGTTCTGCTCTCACGGACTGGCCTCTCGCTCCTGTCGCAGGCCAACCTGCCCCTGCTGCAGCGGGAGCTGCTGCACTGTGCCCGCATGGCCAAGCAGAGCCCGGCCCAGTACCTGGCCCAGCACGAGCAGCTGCTGCTGGATGCCAACGCCTCCTCCCCCATGGACTCCTCCGAGCTGCTCCTGGAGGTGGGAGAGAGCGGCAAGAGGAGGACACCAGACAGGTGAGAGCCAGGATGGATGGCGGGGTGTTTGAGCACAGGTCTCACAAGGAGTGCCTGAGGGAGCTGGGGGTGTCCAGCCTGGGGAAAAGGAGGCTGAGGGGAGACCTTCTGGCTCTGCAGCTGCCTGAGAGGAGGCTGGAGCCAGTGGGGATTGGTCTCTTCTCCAAAGGAGCAAGTGATGGGAATAAAGGAAATGGCCTCAAATGGTGCCAGAGGAGGTTTAGGTTGGTTGTTTTGAACAATTTCTCCCCTAAAAGGCTTGTCAGGCCCTGGCACAGGGCAGTGGTGGAGTCCCCATCCCTGGAGGGATTTCAAAGCCATGTAGCTGTGGTGCTGAGGGACAGGGGTTAATGGTGGCCTTGGCAGGGCTGGGTTAATGGTTGAACTTGATGATCTTAAAGGCCTTTTCCAACCAAAACATTTCTGTTTTTTGTGGGGCACATCCCTACCACCCCTCCCCAGGGCAGCAGGCACGGGTACCCATCAGGGACCAATCTCCTCTCCTCCCCCCAGGACCAAAGAGAACGGTTTGGACCGAGACCCTCTGCACCCCGAGCACCTCAGCAAGCGCCCGTGCACCATGAGCCCGGCGCAGCGTTACAGCCCCAGCAACGGGCTGAGCCACCCCCCCAACGGGCTGGGCCACCCCTCGACTGGTCCCCCCTTGCCCCAGCACTACCGCCTGGAGGACATGGCCATGGCACACCACTACCGCGACGCCTACCGGCACCCCGACCCCCGGGAGCTCCGCGAGCGCCAGCGGCCTGCGGGTGAGTGCTGGCATCCCCCCACCCTGGGGCATGAAGGGCTTCTGGGACACCTGCCCAACACAACCAACTCACCACTGGACAACCTGCTGCTGGGCGGTTGTCCACCAGCCACTTCTGCACCACTGATGAGACGAAGGTGGCTCAATCAAGCGTTGAGCTACGAACAGCTCGTTTCAGGTCACGGGCCTGAACGTCGCTTTTGTGGGGTTTTTTTTGGTCATGTTTTTTAATTGTGTTTGTTTAAGATCACTTTTAGAAAATGTTTTTTTGAAAGGTTTTTAATGGCATTGGTTGAGCAACACTTCTAAAACCTGTGTTTTGACGGGTTATTTAACTGCATTTGTTTACCATTTCTTTTAGAAAATAGCTCGTGTTTGATCAAGTCGCCTTTAGTCTCATCATTAATTTTTCGTTTCTCACGTTTGATTGAGTCACCTTTATCTGATTGTTAATTTTTCCTGTGACAAATGGTGTGACTCACACACTTGAACACCCCTCTGTGCAAATAGTTCCCTTGCAAAAATCCAAGCCCTGTGAGCAGAGCTGCTGCTCCCCCGGGGCCTGGTCACTAGACTGGATGAGCACCATGTGTCTCTTGGTGTGCAGTTGTGCTGGCAGCCAGCTGACAGTGTGCAATTGTCCCTTTCTGCTTGGGGGTGAGAAGGGGGTTGAGGGCACCCCCCATCACGGAAAGGGGTGCTGCAGGGGGCTGACCCCTGCCCCATGCTTGCCTTGCAGCAGTGCACGGGACACGGCAGGAGGAGGTGATCGACCACCGGCTCACCGACCGGGAGTGGGCGGAGGAGTGGAAACACCTCAACAATGTATGTAGTGACCCCCACGAGGCTGTCCCACAGGGCTGGCTTTGCCCTCCCCACTCCCTTTCTTTGCCTTCCATCCTCCCCATGTCCCCCCCAGGGCTTTTTTCCCCACAGCCGGAGCGACTCGCTGGCCCCGACATAGCCCAAATCCCCCCGCAGTCCCCCAGTGCTTGCAGCAGAGCCCCATGCTGCACCCTGACATTGGCCCCCCAAACCTCCACAGCTGCTGAACTGCATCATGGACATGGTGGAGAAGACGCGCCGGTCGCTGACGGTGCTGCGGCGGTGCCAGGAAGCCGATCGCGAGGAGCTCAACCACTGGATCCGGCGCTACAGCGATGCTGAGGACATGAAGAAAGGCAGCCCCCCCTCTGCCCGCCCCCCCAGCAGCTCCTCTGCCCCCGAGGCACCCCAGTTAGGTAGTGCCCCTCTCCAGGGTATCCCTGCCTGTCCCTCAGGGATCCGGCGCTCCTGGTGGGTGGGTCCCAAGGGGATGGGATCTCCTGACAGCCTCATCCCCGTGTCTTTTTGCAGACGCTCACCGGGAATTTGCACCGCGGCCCCTCTCCGGGTACATGCCAGAGGAGATCTGGAGGAAGGCTGGTGAGTGCAGGGTGGGCACCAGCACCCATCGGTGCACCGAGCTGGTGGGGTCTCAGCCCCATCCCCTCCTGGCAGGGCTGGCAGGGGGTCAGGGTGGGTTTGAGGTGCGGGGTGGGTGCTCGCAGCCCTCCCTGGCACTGCCGCAGCGGGGGGGAGCGCGGAGCCGGGGCTGGGGTGCCCCGTGCCAGGCTCGGCCGCTGCCTTCCAGAAGAAGCCGTGAACGAGGTGAAGCGCCAGGCCATGTCGGAGCTGCAGAAGGCCGTGTCGGACGCCGAGCGGAAAGCCCACGAGCTGATCACGACGGAGAGAGCCAAGATGGAGCGAGCCCTGGCCGAGGCCAAGCGCCAGGCCTCGGAGGACGCCCTGACCGTCATCAACCAGCAGGAGGACTCGAGCGAGGTGGGGGCCAGTGGGGGTGAGCCAGAGGGACAGGGTTGGTGGCAATGGGGACCCTGGGGACCTGCTCCTTTTGCAATCAAGTTTGCAGGGACTGTGCGTGCGAGTTCGGGTATGGGAGGAAGCACAGTCCAGGAGAGGGGATCACAGTCTGGGATGGGGGTGCATGGTCCAGGGTGCAGGGGTATGGTCCAGGTTAGGGGTGCACAGTCAGGGATGGGGAGGTATGGTCCAGGATGATATGCGTGGTCTGGAATGTGGGCGCACGGTCCAGGATGTGAGTGCATGGTCCAGATGGCATGCGGTGTCCGGGATGGGGATACATGGTCTGGGATCATGTGCGTGGCCTGGGATGGAAGTGCATGGTTCACGATGGAGGTGCATGGTCCGGGGTGGGGTGCACAATCCAGGGCTGAGGTTTGGCTTTTTTCCCCCCCTCTCCAGAGCTGCTGGAACTGCGGGCGCAAGGCGAGCGAGACCTGCAGCGGCTGCAACACCGCCCGCTACTGCGGCTCCTTCTGCCAGCACAAGGATTGGGAGAAGCACCACCACGTCTGCGGGCAGACTCTGCAGGGGCTGCCAGCCCCCACCACCCCCACCGTGGGGCTGCCACCGGCTCCGGGGCAACCCGACGGGGTGGCCACCATTGCCAGCAGCCCCAGCGAGACGGGCTCGGCAGCCGCTTCCCGCGCCGGCACGCCAGGCACCCCGGCTCTGCTGGAGAGCGCGTCCCGCTGAGCCACCCTGGGGATGCCGCCGCTGCCACCACGCTCCAAAGGACACAGACTGCACTTGATGCAACTTCCTCAGCTACCTGACTCATGTGACCTCCGAAACGACCTCTCTAGCTCTCAAATAATCCTCACGGATCCTCAAAACTGGGCTTTAA
>NW_009952441.1:196209-198603 GCF_000747805.2 Chaetura pelagica | reverse complement strand
CTTCTCTGTTCAATCTTCAGTCCTTTTTTGGCTTTTTTTTTTTGGTGGTTTTTTTTTTTGCATTGGTTTTCTATTGGTTGGGAGATTGTGGTTCATTTTGGGTTTTTTTGGTTTGGGTATCTTTTTTTCCCTTCTCTCTGGATGAGGGATTTGGCTGCAGCCTCACCATGCAGTGACGTGGGGAGGGGCTGTCCCTGCAGAAACATCTTTTCTTCGTCTCTCTCTCGATTTTAATTTTTCCTTTATTTTTATTTTTTTTTGTAAAAAACAAAAACAAAGAAAATAATAAAAAAAAAAGAAAACGTCAGACTCTTTGGCTTTAAGTAAGAAATGGTAAAAAAAGGGGAAAAAAAAAAGAAAAAAAAAAAGAAAAAAAGAAAAATCCAAAAACTAGATGATGCCAAGTCAAGCCGTGCGACGGACGCTCACCTGTAACTACCTTGCTAGCTAGCCAAGAACAGACCAGACTCACCTCTGCTCCAAAGGAAATCCAAAACCAAGGAAGATCCAAACATCTCTCCACTGCCAAAGTTCGTTTCGTTCTGTTGTCACTTCCTTCCCTTCCCTGCAAGGACGGACGGATGGGCCCCCGGGGCTTTAAAGAGTTTCTATTATAATAAAGCAAAAAAAAACTAAGGTGTTTTGTTTTTAAAAAAGCAACAAAACAAGAAGCCCCCAAGGCGTGTGGGGGGAGATGGTGGCTGAGAACAGCCCAAGTGGGCACAGCCAGAGCTGGCACATCTCTACCTCTGCCCACTGCCACCCTGGAAAGAAAAAAAATAATTAAAAAAAAGAGATTAAAAGACAGATTTTGGTTTTCTCCCTTCCCGAAGCCCTGCGGCCGGAATCCCCCCACGCCGGGCTGCTCCCACACCCTGGGCTGCTCCCACACCCCGCGTCGCTTCTCTTTTGCAAGGATTTTTTTAAGAGGAAAAAAAAAAAAGGAAAAAAAAAAAGAAAAAGGGCAAGTGAGCCTCCTCCTTCCTGGGCCAGGAGGCAGGCGAGGACCACGTGGATGATCTGTACAAAGCGCAGTGGACAGGAGTGCAATACGGAAAGTCCCCCGGCTCCGAGAGGAGGGAAGCCCCGGGAGGGGCAGGAGTGCTGTCTGCTAATGTGAATGTAAATAGTGTTTGCAGAGGTCCAAAAAAATAATAATGATGATGACGATGATGGGGACAGTGATAATAATAAGAGACGTTTGCCAAATAAAAGATGCTGAGAACCCGCTGGAGGCTGCGTGGGGGAGCCAGGCTGGCCGGAGCTGAGCAGGAGTCCTGTGCTCCAGAGGAGCTGTAGTTTTTTCCGCATTTGCAAAAAACCATCCTGTGTGTTTTCCATAAAGGAGGAAGAGGAGGGGAGGGCTTGGGGCCGGGCAGGTTGTGTTGCCAGTCACCCCAGGGACCATGGCCGTGCTGTGCTGTGCCATGCTGCAGCAGAGCTTGGTGCATGGGGCACCCTAAGCTGATGTTACCAGCCCTGTGCTACCAGCAGCGAGCCTTGCTGCAGCTTTGTGCACCCCAAGGCTTTGGTGCAAGCCCCTGGGGGGGGGTTCTGTGCACTCTTGAGACCCTAGTGCATCCCCCTGGAGGGTTTCTGTGCACCCCAAGATCTCACTGCATCCCCCCAGGGGGTTTCTGGGCACTTTGAGACCTTAGTGCATCCCTCCCAAAGGGGTTTCTGAGCACCTCAAGGCCAGGAGCTTTGCCAGGTGCCCCTCGAGTGACTGTTCACTTTATTTATGGTGTGACATATGTAATATTGTCTATTTTTCTTACGTTTCCTGAGAAGAGGTAATATATAAGAGTATTGCAGCTGCACCTGCTGCGGGGCTGCCTGCTCTCCTGGGTGTCCGTCCTGTCCCTGCTCTTCCCACCTTGCGTGTCCCCATGTGTCCCTGGCCCTGCTCCACGCTGGGGCTCTGCCTCTCTACCTCTGCCTCGCCAGGAGAAACTGCAGATAAGAGTCTGCTTTTATTTCCACTTCTTTTTTTTTTTTGCTTTTTGTTTTTGGTTTTTTTTTTAGTAACAACACAAATACCCTGCAGAACCTTGCGTTGAAACCAAAAGCCGAGGGGGGGGAGGGCACAGGCGGCGCTCGCAGGCGTCCAAACCAGAACGACAGCTTTAAAGTGTAAAATTTCCCAAAAAATTCGTGATGGCGGGGGGGGAAGGAAAGTGGCAGCAGTGTGGTTGTGGGGCTGGAGGGGACCGTGGTGGCCGGGAAGATGTTGGCCCGGAGTGGCGGGCGCTTCCGTGGTGTTTTTCCTCCAAAATGGTGTTGGGGCGTGTGGAGGGGCCAGGGGATGTGTGGCCCCTTCTTGTGCCCCAGCCATGTCCTTTGGTGGCTTTGTGGGATCTGGGAAGTGGCAGGTGGCTGAGCCGCGTGGTGATG
>NW_009952441.1:194920-195983 GCF_000747805.2 Chaetura pelagica | reverse complement strand
GGAGGAGGTGGGAGGAGAGATGTGCCTCTGCTCTGGCACTGAGTGTGGCACTGGGGTCCCATCCCCAGCAGGCGAGGGTCTCTCCAGCCCCTTCCTCATGTTCCCAACACAAAACCCCAGCTGAAACCAAAGTGCTGCATCCCGGTGAGGCTGTGCACCCTGGAGCAGGGGTCCTACACCTGCCTGGGCTTTGCCAGAGCCCCTCAACATCCCCCTCCTACTCTAGGCCATGCTGGAGTCCCCCCTTCTCCTCCCAGTGCCCCCCTGGATCCCAATGGGTTTGAGGTCAGGGACAAGATGCCATTTTGTTCCCAGGTCCCAGCCACTGTGCTGGGATGTCCCCACCACAGTGGCAGCCCCAGGGGCTCCTCTGATGCCACTGAACACCACGGTCCCAGGAGGGGGATGTTGTGCCACTGTTCCCCTCATTCACAGCTGTGTGGGCAGCACTGGTTCCCTGATCCCACATGGGGCTGAGCCCTGCCCGTGTCACCCTGCCAGCCCTGGGGACAGGAACACATGGGGGTGCCTGGGGAGGGGGGAGCTGGGTGGGACACAAGAGCCCCCCGCCAGGGCTGGGTGGGGCTGGTGGCAGCCTGCCCTGCCTCCCTGGGGGGAGATGAGGTGGTAGGACTTCCCTTCGGCATGCTGACCCCCCCTCGCTGTTTCCCGCTTTCTCTACGTGTACTGTATGTTTGACCTGTGAAAGATGTAAACTTTATGATTCAGGTTATGTCTGTTCTTAACTCTGTATCTGTGTAATAAAGACAATTTAATATCAACCAGAGGTTCCGTTGGGCTCGTGCTGGGTGCCCTCACCCCCTGCCCCTGGAGCACCCCGCACCCTGTGCCCCCAGCCCTCGGGGGGGTTGTTAGAGCCCTGGGGTCGTTCACTGCCCCATGTCCGGCTCTGAGAAGGGGTGTTTGCATGGAGGGACATTCACGGTTGTCTCCAGGGAACCCAAAGGGATCTCCCCTCCCTGCTGCAGGTCCTGCAGCCTCTTGGGGTGCCCAGCTTCTCCCCTTCTTCTGGAGGCAGCTGCCGGGAGCTGGTTGCGGTCCC
>NW_009952441.1:192983-194741 GCF_000747805.2 Chaetura pelagica | reverse complement strand
GGGGCGCGCGCAGCATCATGGGCAGCAGGGCGGGGAGCCGCGCCAGGTGGGAGCGGGCCCCGCTGGCGGCTCGGAGGCAGCTTTCTGCCCCGAGGGGGAGGTTTTGTACCTCTCCGAGCTCAAACCCGGAGCCCGGGAAGGTGCAGCTTTGCCTCTGGGTGGGGCAGGGTTCCTTCCCGCAGCCTGGGAGCTGCCGGGAGCAGGTCTTGCCTCCCCTTCCCTGCCAGTAGGCACTGTTGCTTTGGCCTGTTTTCTTGTTTGTTTGAGTTGTGTTTTTTTTTTTAACACCCAAGGGAAACTGTTTCCAGGTCCCCTCTGCAGCTGGGAAGTGACTCAGTATGAAGTGCAGACCTTCCAGTAGCCCTTGCTCCAGTAGTTCTGGGGTCTTGTTGCCAGCCTGCCTGTATATCCTGGTTTAAAGTTGGGCTGGCAATTAAATGAGGTACAGGTGCTCTCTATTAACCCCTCTCCCTTCAGCAAATGCAGTTACTTGGAGGAGACTTTAAAATGTAAAATTACTGGAAAGAGAAGTGGTTCTGTCCTGGCTCAGCCCAGGCCAGGGCAGTGCCAGGAGCGCAGGGCTGGGCTGTTTGCTCCTGCACGAAGCACCCTCTGTGCCTGCCTGGTGTTCTGCTGCAGGCTTTATGTTCGATGGCTGGTTGGTTGGTTGGTTTATTAAATGGCTTGTTGTCCCTCTTCCTGCCCAGCCCTCTCTTCCTGGACACTTCAGGGATTTGGCTTCAGGACCGGCCCTCCCTGGCCTCGGTGGAGGCGTCGTGGGACGCGGCGGAGGTGGCAGCGCTGCGGGAAGGCACGGGTGGTGACCCAGACCTGAGGGCTCTGGAGGGGGACAGTGAGGAGAAGCTGGCTGTGCCAGACCCAGTGAGTGCCTGGCTGAGCGTGGAATTGGTTTTTCCCTGTTTCTCTAAGGAAATGGGGAACTTTCTGCACCTTTTTTTTTTTTCCAAAAAGTTAAGAATCAGATTAATCTTGGGCACCTGATGTAGAAATCCCTGCCCCGTGTGCTGCTCACCCAAGTGTGTTGGTTTGGGTTTCAGGAGCTGGAGGCCATCACAGCCAGAGTGCGGGAGATGGAGAAGGAGTATGAGAGGCTGAAGGAGTTGCAGCTGGAAGCTGAGACCCAGCTCATCATGAGCTCAGAGGCAGGTATGGGCTGCCCTCTCCAAGGACATCTCTGTGGCACAGGGTGGCAATTAAAGGCAGAGCAGGTGGCTTTGCCTCTCCTGGCAGCCTGGGGCTGATGGATGAGGGATGGCATGATGCTAATGCAGGTTTCATCCACTCTTACCTCCTGTTGTTGCAAGCCAAGGTGCAGCAAATTACTTAAATTGAGTAATTGAGTTTAGCCCCAACAGCCCCACCAGAGCAACCACCCTGGGGGGTTGTGTGTTTTTTTTGTGAAGAGAAAGGGGAAGGAGGAGAAGGGAACAGTATGGGCATTTGTGACCAGGGACCTGGGGAGCTTTGCAATGTGTCAGCTCTGTGGTGGCCATACTGAGAGCAGACCTGCCTGCCCAGGTGTCCCTCTGGTAGGAAGCTCCTGCCACTCCCTCTACTGCAACCCCTTGTCTCTGTAGGTCTCTTCCCAAAGACAACAGAGGAGAAGGTGGAGGCTGACCAGCGATCCATCTATGTGGGCAATGTAAGTGGGAGGCCCTGGAGCAGAACCCACCTCGCTGCTCCTTGCCCAGCCTGACATGTGTCTGAGATCCATCCTTAGTGGGGGGGCCCACCTGC
>NW_009952441.1:183054-192595 GCF_000747805.2 Chaetura pelagica | reverse complement strand
CCCGGAGGGGGAGGTTTTGTACCTCTCCGAGCTCAAACCCGGAGCCCGGGAAGGTGCAGCTTTGCCTCTGGGTGGGGCAGGGTTCCTTCCCGCAGCCTGGGAGCTGCCGGGAGCAGGTCTTGCCTCCCCTTCCCTGCCAGTAGGCACTGTTGCTTTGGCCTGTTTTCTTGTTTGTTTGAGTTGTGTTTTTTTTTTTAACACCCAAGGGAAACTGTTTCCAGGTCCCCTCTGCAGCTGGGAAGTGACTCAGTATGAAGTGCAGACCTTCCAGTAGCCCTTGCTCCAGTAGTTCTGGGGTCTTGTTGCCAGCCTGCCTGTATATCCTGGTTTAAAGTTGGGCTGGCAATTAAATGAGGTACAGGTGCTCTCTATTAACCCCTCTCCCTTCAGCAAGTGCAGTTACTTGGAGGAGACTTTAAAATGTAAAATTACTGGAAAGAGAAGTGGTTCTGTCCTGGCTCAGCCCAGGCCAGGGCAGTGCCAGGAGCGCAGGGCTGGGCTGTTTGCTCCTGCACGAAGCACCCTCTGTGCCTGCCTGGTGTTCTGCTGCAGGCTTTATGTTCGATGGCTGGTTGGTTGGTTGGTTTATTAAATGGCTTGTTGTCCCTCTTCCTGCCCAGCCCTCTCTTCCTGGACACTTCAGGGATTTGGCTTCAGGACCGGCCCTCCCTGGCCTCGGTGGAGGCGTCGTGGGACGCGGCGGAGGTGGCAGCGCTGCGGGAAGGCACGGGTGGTGACCCAGACCTGAGGGCTCTGGAGGGGGACAGTGAGGAGAAGCTGGCTGTGCCAGACCCAGTGAGTGCCTGGCTGAGCGTGGAATTGGTTTTTCCCTGTTTCTCTAAGGAAATGGGGAACTTTCTGCACCTTTTTTTTTTTCCAAAAAGTTAAGAATCAGATTAATCTTGGGCACCTGATGTAGAAATCCCTGCCCCGTGTGCTGCTCACCCAAGTGTGTTGGTTTGGGTTTCAGGAGCTGGAGGCCATCACAGCCAGAGTGCGGGAGATGGAGAAGGAGTATGAGAGGCTGAAGGAGTTGCAGCTGGAAGCTGAGACCCAGCTCATCATGAGCTCAGAGGCAGGTATGGGCTGCCCTCTCCAAGGACATCTCTGTGGCACAGGGTGGCAATTAAAGGCAGAGCAGGTGGCTTTGCCTCTCCTGGCAGCCTGGGGCTGATGGATGAGGGATGGCATGATGCTAATGCAGGTTTCATCCACTCTTACCTCCTGTTGTTGCAAGCCAAGGTGCAGCAAATTACTTAAATTGAGTAATTGAGTTTAGCCCCAACAGCCCCACCAGAGCAACCACCCTGGGGGGTTGTGTGTTTTTTTTGTGAAGAGAAAGGGGAAGGAGGAGAAGGGAACAGTATGGGCATTTGTGACCAGGGACCTGGGGAGCTTTGCAATGTGTCAGCTCTGTGGTGGCCATACTGAGAGCAGACCTGCCTGCCCAGGTGTCCCTCTGGTAGGAAGCTCCTGCCACTCCCTCTACTGCAACCCCTTGTCTCTGTAGGTCTCTTCCCAAAGACAACAGAGGAGAAGGTGGAGGCTGACCAGCGATCCATCTATGTGGGCAATGTAAGTGGGAGGCCCTGGAGCAGAACCCACCTCGCTGCTCCTTGCCCAGCCTGACATGTGTCTGAGATCCATCCTTAGTGGGGGGGCCCACCTGCACCCCCACAGAAGGTCCCATCCCAAATGCTTTTCCTCTGCCCAACCCGGACTGGGAATGTGGCTCAGCATCTGCCCACAATCCTCAGCCACTTGCAGATCATCTGTTGCAAGTGTCAGCTCCCCAAAATACTCCACTGGAAACTGCAGCTTGTGCTGTGTTGCTTGGTGTCTCAAAGCAGAGGGCTGGGGTGGGGGGGTTGACTCTTGGATTTGGGTTTCCAGGCTGGAGTATTCAGCTTGAAGGGTCTCCTGATGCTCAGGGGATGATGAGTCTATGGTGGTAAAGTGTGAATTTGGGTCAGCTGAGCTCTTTGTCCCCAGCAAGGGTGTGCAGATGCTGGGGGGGGGCTGGCTGGTGGTGCTGGAGGGGCTGGGAATGTCGTTGCAGGTGGATTATGGGGGCACTGCTGAAGAGCTGGAGTCTCACTTCAACAGCTGTGGGCAGATCAACCGAGTGACCATCCTCTGTGACAAGTTCTCAGGGCATCCTAAAGGGTCAGTGATGTGTTGGTTGGGGTGCCAGGGGTGCTGCCCTTTGCTCCCCAGCCCTGGGGGGCAGCAGGATGTTCTGTCCCTCACCCTGTCCCCTCCAGGTATGCCTACATCGAGTTCAAAGAGAAGAGCTCAGTGAAGGCTGCGGTGGAGCTGGATGAGAGCGTGTTCAGGGGCCGTGTCCTTAAGGTAAGAGCTGGATGAGGCCCCAGGGAGGTGGATCCATCCCTCCCTCCCAGCCCATGGGGCTGTGCTGGCAGCACTGGGCTTTCCTTGTAAAACCATGTGGCCACTTATGGGTGCAGTGCAGGGGAGAAGAGCAGAGCAGTGATGGGAAATCTGGTTTGGGAGATCTGAGGGGAGAAGGAGAAAGAAAATAAAACACGGCCCCAGAAAGCTGGTGCCAAAGGGATGGGGGTGACTTGACTTCACATCCTTGTGCTTTTACTTAATGTGAAAACAGGTTGTGACAGAGCATGGGTCACACAGAAACAGCTTGGAAATGGGGGGGATGTGAACATTCCTTTGGATTTGGTCAGTGGAGACCTCGACCTACATAGATGGGCAGTGGGAGGTGATGTGACACAAATGGAGCATACAGCTCCACCTCCTGCCTTCTAGGTGCTGCCCAAGAGGACCAACATGCCAGGCATCAGCACCACTGACCGTGGGGGCCACCGGGGCCGCTTCCAAGCCCGGGGCCATCGAGGGGGCTACTATGGAGGGCAGTACCTGAGGGTGCAAGGGAGGACCTACAGGTGAGTGGCTGGGTGGGGGAGTTTCCGTGTGGGTTTGGGTCAAAATCCCTGCAGAGTGGGGGCTGTCCAGGATGGGGATAACTGCCCCTTGGTCTGACCATGCTCAGCTTTGCACCCCAGCATGGGTGGGAGGATGGAGCTGGGCTCAGGCAGGAGTATCCTCCTGTGCTGTAAATGTCTCCTGCCCATCACCTGCTGTTTGCATCACCCTGGTGTGCAGGGGGCTGGTGGGAGTCTGGTGGCAGCTCCAGCTGGGACATGGGCACATCAAGGGGACTGTGGGCAGCCGGGATGGGGAAGGACTGAAGTGAGCAGCCAGTGATGGCACAGCAGACCTGTCCCTCTGCTGTCCTGGCAACCCTGCATCCCCAGCACTGCCTGGAGCTATTTTCCCTCCCACCTCCTGCTGTGCATCCAGAGCTCACTGCAGATTAGCTTCAGTGATTCCCCAGCTCTTTTGGCACTGTGGGAGGGAGCGGGGAGGAGCTTTTGGGGTGGAAGAAACACCTGGGAACTGCTGTCCCCCCTCCATCCCTGCAGGATTTTGGGGGGTGGGCATCATGCTCCCAGTCTGACCGGTTTCAGAACCATGCCTGGCTTTGGGGGTTTGCTGGGGCAGAAGGGTGAGTGCCAGCTCTTGGAGGGACTGAGGTAGCTGGTTCTTTGGCATCTCAGCTGAGCAACAGCCCTGATCTCCAGGATGCTGGTTCTCTTCTTGTGCAGGGGTCGGGCAAGGTTGCTGCCGTGGTACTTCCCATACTAGGAGGGACTGCTCTGCCCGGGTGATGCCAACAGGACTGAAGTGAAGAGAATGGGATTGGAGAGATTTAAAAACATGCCTGCCCAAGCCAAAACAAGATTAATTTTAAAGTGCCATCTGCCTGGCTGTGAGGATTCCTGGTGAGGCAGCCTGTGCTGGGCTGCATGGAGGGGAGGCTGGATCCTCCCCACCCACACACAGGCTGGATCCCTGCCAGCACCCTGGGGGGGGACTCACCCTGGCTTTTTGAAGGGACCACGTTGTCACTGAGAACAACCTCATTCCAGAGAACATCATCTCCTGGGAAAGGAAGAGCTCTCCCAGGCCATCAGTCTCATCCTCATTCCATAGAAAAAGGCTGGACTGGAGGGTTTGGGTTGGTGTCCAAATGCCCTCCACCCCACCGTGAGGGTGGACCTGTCCTGCTCAGCACATGAAGCACCCTCAGTTTTGCCAGATGTTTCTGTAAGAGCCTCAATGCTGCTTTGTCTTTTTGCCCACAAGAAGATGCTGAAGACCTTTCCAAAGACTTGTTTTCTTCTCCAAATCAGCAGAGAACCTCTTGAGTTGCAGCTCTAGATCTGACTCGCTGAGGAGCTTTTCCTTCATCAGCCTTGTGGATTTCTGACCTTCCTCTTGGGATGAGGATGGAGCCTAATGAGGTGTTTTGGATCTGTCTGGTTTTTAGTTTGCTGCTGCTGTATATCAAACAGCTAGGGGAGGGGGAAAAAGCATCCTTTGCTGTTTCTCTGGAAGACTCTATCTCTGTGGTGGTTAAACAAGACCCCCTTTCCCCTCTTATTTCAGAAGTCAGCAAGCCCATCTTCCCTCCTCCTCGCATTCCCAAGCTACAGGGATCAAAGGGCACTGCCAGCTCATTTTACTCTTTTCCTAGCAGTAGCAGTATTACAAAATCATCTCCACTTTTGCAGATTTGGTCTGATTTTCCTCTTTGCTCCTGTTCCTGCTCCAGTTCCCTTTTTGGGGTTGGTGTGAGCCTGGCTGAGTCAGGACAGAAGTGCACGGCAGGAGCTGGGTACTGGGGACCAAGCACTGCCAGGCACTTCCCCTTCCTGCTGCTCCTGATATTGAGCTATTTTTTTAAAGGAAAATACTTTGTGTGAGAAGAGGCAGGCTGGGAACACCAGCAGACAGCATTACTGGGCAAAGTTCTGCATTGAAATCTGGTTCATGACATCATTCTCATGCAAACCTTTCGGGACCCTTGGTTAGGATTCCTCTAACCCAGACACAACAGATGCCACTGACTCCTAAAGTTCCACAGCTCAGGGTGCATTGCCAGGCTAAAAATCCCACTGATTTATTTTTTTCCCTCCCCCTTAAGTTCTCAAGATATTTTTTTTTAAGCTTGGGTCCTTCTCTCTCCATCTTGTGTTGATTTTGTCCTTTGCCCCGTGCGGTTGGTGCTGCTCAGAGCGGCTCTGGGCCGAGCTACCCGTGGGCTTCAACTGTGAAACTGTCTTTTTCTTGGGCTTTAAACTTTGTTTAGTAGCTTTGTAAGTTTTTGAGACTTATATTTTTAAGGAAAACCTAATTGTGGGGCATTGGGCCTCTCCCTTGTGGAAGAGGAAATGCTGAGCTCCTGTCCCTGGGAGTGAAGAGAGTGAAGACTTTTAGATGGAAATGTTTTGGAATAGCAGAGTGCAGCTGGGCCTTGTTTAGCTGGTGGGAGAGGCTGGAACACTTTCATCCCCCATTATTTGACAGGTTGTTGATTAAATGTATTTAAGTTCTGTTTGAGAAGGTTTAGTAAATGTCACTTATTTTAAAATAATAAATGATCCTGCTGTGTGAACTTCACCTGCAGTGAGACTGTGCTGGCTGTGAGACTGCTCCTCTGGCCTGGCTTTCTCCAGGCTTCTTGTATCCTTTGGAGCTGGGAAGCTGATTTGATTTTATTTTTAGCTATGTTTGTGTTTTTTAACTGCTGAGGTACTTGAAGCACAGATTGCTGCCTGGGGGGCAGGAAGGACTGGGGGTGGAGGTGTGTGAAGAGCACTGAGGAGCTGCTCAGTGCCTACTCCTGCCTGTGTTACCTCTGCTCAACCTCACCTAGTGTGAGTGTACAAGTGATTAAGATACTTTTCCAGTCAAGTTTATATTTCTTTTAAATGCAAATACCTGCTATTCATTTGGCAACTTTTAATTAGGACTGCAGGGGGAGGAGATGTTAATAGTTTGGGCTGAGCCAGGCAGCTGTTCCATCCTGAAGTCTTCATCTCTTGGTGTGGATTCATCCCAGCTGCTCTACCTGTGCACCCTGACCTGGGCTGGAGGCACTGGGAAGTGTTCCTGGCCTGGCTGGGTGAGGCACAAAGTGGTGACAGCACATCCTCTCCAATGTGGGTCACCCCAAGGTCCTCCCAGGAAGGCAGGATCAGTGCAGGGCTTGGGGGGGTTAAGGTGGGTGCTTGGAGAGCAGCTGGTGGCTGTGTCAGCCAGAGCCTTCCCAAGGACACAGAGGCTGGGGCTGCAGAGGAACCTGGAGCATCCAGCTGACTTGCAGAGTTCTCTCTTTTCCAAGAACTAACAGAGTAAGTACCTACAGATCTGAGTGCTGCCAGGTAAGGAAAAACAGGACAAGGAGTCCAGTGTTGAAATTCAGGATTGCTGGTGGTGATCCTGTTGGAATGGGTGGTCCTGAGCAGCAGGATTGCTGTTGCTGCTCCAGAGGATCTGCTTGGAAGCAGCAGTGCTTCTGAGGAGCAGTGTCACCCTGTGCCTCCCAGCTGAGATCCAGGTTGACCCTCATAACAGAATCATATAATCATGGAATGGTTTAGGTTGGGGGACACTTAAAGACCATCCAGTTCCACCCCTGCTGCCATGGGCAGGGACACCTCCCACCAAACCAGGTTGTTCCAAGCCCCATCCAACCTGCCCTTCAACACTTCCAGGGATGGGGCAGCCACAGCTTCTCTGGGCAACCTGGGCCAGGGTCTCACCAGCCCCTCGTGCAGCTGTGCTTGCTCAAATCACAGGCACAGCAGGAATTACTCTTTTTTTCCAGAGCCAAATTTCTACAGAAACACTGAAGCTTCACATGTTTCTGTGGTGAACAAACCTCCTCTCTAACACAGCTGACCTTCCTGAAGGGAGAGCTGGCTCCACATCATACCTGAAGGGACTTCAGTGCTCTACTCAGGTTTGCTGGAGTAGAAATGCACGCAGACCTTGCAGGTGTCAAGTTTAATTTACACAGAATACATTTAAAATATGACACAGAACAAAGACAATATATACATCACTTTGCAGGCACACTCCTGTCCACAGGGAATGTTCTCAGTGCTGAGATGAGAAGGGGCAGGGCCTCAGCACACCTGCATCATCATGGAGTTCACCATGTTATCAAAAGCCCTGGAGAAGGAAAGGAACACAGACTACTGAAGGAGGCAGCAAGTTCTGCCCAGCTGGTCTCCTGCAACAAAAGGAGCAGCTCACAATGCCTGACTAACCAGCTGGCTTTTCCCCAAGCTGAGCCATGGTTTTACTCCATCTATGAGATGCTCTCTTGAGTAAAGAGTGATTTTTTTATTATTTTTTTTTTTTTCCCCTCAGCTGAAGCAAGCAGGGCTGGTCCTGGCTGTAGCCTTGCCTCAAAGTGTAGAAGTTGTTCTTCCCTTGGCAACAGAAACTCTCAAGGTTATTAGCACTCCCTGTGAGATTCATTCCAGAGGAGGAATGGGGGGTACTGGCCCCCAGAGGTGAGGAATTAATGCACCCTGAATGTCTACCTGTCCTCACCCAAGAATAAACCCTGACAAGTGCAGTTTTTTGCTCTAACGTGCTCTATTTATGTTTCTGCTCATACTTGCCTATGAAACAGGACATCTTTCCTTCCCAGTAATTTTCCTTGAGCCCATGTTTCTAACAGCAGTTCTGAGGTAGGAGTGAGAGGTCAGTGTAACTTTTGATGAGACCCTCAGGTTTTCTTTTAGGCAGAACTAGCCCACATTTAGAGCATTCACACCTGAACTGGCCACCAGGGATTATGATGGAATCATAGAATAACTTGGGTTGGAAAGGACCTTAAAGATCATCTAGATCCAACCCCCTCTATGGGCAGGGACACCTCTCACTAGACCAGGTTGCTCTTGGTCCTAATTACATCCCAGCTACACTGCAAGTTCCAAATGGATGATGACAAATAGGAGTGTGGTCAACCCACGTACCTGGAATGGATCCGGTCCCCAGGGTTATAGAAAGGGTTGCACATGATGTCTGTGTAGGAATTATGCAGCTTTCGGAACATCTGCAAAGGAATTGTAATTTAATGATGACTTTTGTGTGGTTTTTTTTGCCTCTCAGCACTTGGTGAGTAAGTGGAAGTAGCAAAAAAAGCCACTGATGGGGCAAATGGTGCCCTGCTCTCTGCACTCACGCTGCGGATCTCGTTGTCCCGGAGGGCGGTGTTGGAGGAATCCACCACCATCACAAACTTCACCTTGGAGTTGGTCACGTAGCCATATCTGTGCAGCTGTTAAGGAATGTGGGTCTGAGGCACCAGAGCCTGGCAAAGCAGCTCCAACAAGGCTGGAATAGGCCCCAAGGAACCAGCTGAGAGGAAAGCTCCTGTCCTTGCTGTGGCTGGCAGGGAACTGGGGCCAGAGGAGGCAGCAAGAACCAGCCTGCAGGAATTGTGTCCCCTCTTTCTGCCTCACTTCTGCCACCTCTGACAACCCCAGGTCCTACACAGGCTGGAAAGGCCTGTTTTGGTGAGGGCTTCTCATTAAGGTGGTGGTTCTTCTATTTTGGGAGACCACAGTTGGTCACCTGGAGATTTTTGAGTACTGGGCAGTGTGACTGGCCTGAGACCTCAGAAATTAACAACCAGTTTGTGAAAACCCAGAAATCAGGTCTGCTGGTAACTTCCATCTGTGGGATTCAGAGAAAAAAAAAAAACAAAGGTAGTTCAAAATATCAACTTTGGGAATTAAAAACACCAGGGCAGCTGCTGAGCTGACCAAGGCACCAACCCTGAACCTCCACATGACAAACTGGTCAGTGGACAAGTTTTCTGCTGATGCCTTTATTGTGGCACTGAGCAGGAAGAGAGGTTTCCCAGAGGAAAGATCCCATAAATACACCCTGGAATGGCAAAGGGCTCTGGAAAGATACACCTTGTAGTCCTCTGTGGGGTAGAGCAGCCCTAGGTACAGCTCCCTCTGATCTACCAGAGCCTTGCCCATCGCAGAGATCTTCTCATCCACAACATCCAGGGAAGTGTGCACAGTGTAGTGGAACTTCAGCTCGTTTTCTGTTGGAATGCTCCGGATGTACAGGGGATAGTTCTAGCAGGGAGAGGAAATGACACAAACTAGGGCTGGCCCCTCCACTCTGTGTGTGACAGCTGGTGCCACAGCAGTGCTCTCACACCAAGAGCTGCTGCTACCAGAAGTAAGCAAAGCTCTAACAATTAAAATGTAAAATGCAACCCTTTTTCATTCACAGCCCCCCTCTTTACACCATGCAGTGCTCTTGGGACAGATCTGTCTCCATGCCCCAGAAGAAGCATTTGCACAGGCTCTGCACAAGGCTCGGACCCCACCACCCCTTGATCTGCACCCCCTGCCCCAGCAGGGCCTGTCCCCAGCTCACCAGAAGCCCCTCTCCCAGCAGCAGGAGGTGCAGGCTCCTTCACACTGTCCCTGTCCTTGCTATTCCAGCTCCCTCTGCCTCGATCCCTGCCTGTCCCAGCCTGCCCTGCTCCCCCCTGTCCCGGTTTGACTTCATTTAGTCAATCAGCTTCACCTTCACCCCCTAAGACCCTCCGAGGCCCTGCCCGGCTCCCCTCACCCCCCAGAGCCCCCCCTGCTCCCCACAGCCCCTCCTCACTCCT
>NW_009952441.1:178203-181937 GCF_000747805.2 Chaetura pelagica | reverse complement strand
CCCAGGCCCAGGCCAGGGGTGCTCGGGCACGGGCTGAGCAGCGGTGCCCGTGGGCAGGGCTGCTGGCAGGAGCGCGTTGCTGACGCCTGGGAAAATCAGGGAGTGCAGAGCAGGGCGGCGATGCTGTGCTGGTGGTCCCTGCGCTCACAGTAACCTTGTGGCACGTGGGTTGGGCCCAAAGCTGCACTGGTGCTGAGGCAGAGGCCTTTAAATAGAGGTTTTATCAAGTTGGCTGCCCTTATCCTGCAAATCACTCTCTTTCTGGACATCCTCCAGGGCCATTCTTGCGCCAGGCAAGACTTGAGAGCGTGTCTTGAGCATTTATTTGCTGCTCTGTGCTACATCCACTCCCTCTGTCAGGCAGCCAGTGCCTGTGGGATGGCAGGTGGGCAGGGTTTGTGCCGTGGCTCATGGTCAGCACAGTGATTCAGGCAGAGCTCATGGGTTAAAGTGATGATGTGGAAAGTTTGATTGGAGTAAGCAGGAATATTTAAGTAAGTTAAATGCAAAGCTCAGTTTCTTTTTCTCTTGAATCTTTTTCAGATTTTGTGTAATAAAGTGGTGTAGAATTGAAAGGAAGGCCCAGGCCCCTGCCCAGCTCTCCTTACACTGCAGAATTAAAACAAACCTCTTGGTATTTCTAGTCAGTGAATGTCCTGTTGAAAACAACTGAGACTTCTCAGATCTGTAAAGTCAAGCCCATCTGAAATTCCTTTGGACTGGTGCTTACACACCTACATACCTTATCTAGAAGACTATTTCATCTTACCTTGCAGTCCATTCATAATGACTGAGCAATTAACTCCCAAGTCCTTGGCAAAGGATTCTGCTGACTGGTAAATGTTGAAAAACAGGGTGTCTTGGTGATTTACAAACTTGACAGAATAATTCTGAAGTTAGAGCTTGGTTTTGTAGCCTACACAAAGAGTTGTGGCAGTATCTTGTAGTAGCAGTGATGGATGTAGTTGCAGTAGTGCTGCAAAAGGCAGAGCTGCAGTGTAGGCAGAGAAACTGTAGTACATTTCAGGAAATGTTTTAGAAACTCAGGCTTACTTCCTAAAAAACTAAACGAGAAGAACTTTAAACAGTTAGAAAGCTAATTATGCTAATTATTACTCTCTGAACTGAGCAGAGAGGAGGGCAAGAGGGCAGTCATAGAATGGTTTTGGTTGGAAGGGACCTTAAAGATCATCTAGATCCCACCCCCTGCACGGGCAGGGACACCTCCCACCAGCCCAGGCTGCTCCAAGCCCCATCCAACCTGCCCTTCAACACTGCCAGGGATGGGGCAGCCACAGCTTCCCTGGGCAAGGTGGACTAGGGTCTCACCACCCCCACAGCAAAGAATTTCCTCCTCATGTCTAATCTAAATCTACCCCCTTCCAGTTTGAAGCCATGACCCCTTGTCCTGTTGCTACAAGCCCTCATAAAAAGTCTCTCTCCAGCTTTCCTGTAGGGCCCCTGCAGGTGCTGGAAGGCTGCTCTGGGGTCTCCTCAGAGAAATAGTCATAGATTTGTATCCAGCTAGAAGTCCTTTCATTTTTGTGAAGTGGTTTTAGCCTTGTGCATAAGGGAATATATCAATTTCAAGTATGTTCAAGTTGCTGCCATCTTCCTGTTTCATTGTCATGTCTTCTTCGTGGTGTGTTTGTAGCAGAAGAGTCTTGTGTGCCACTTTAAACTACTGATGAGGGGGGTGTAACTCAGAGGGTGGCCAGCTCTTCTCCCCTGCTTGGCTCCCTCTGCCAGTCCAACTCTGGCTGCAGTTTTCATAGTGTTTCTCCACTCCTGCACAAGATGATTACCTCAGAAGCCTCGTTTTTCTGGCCAGTTGAGCCTCCAGCAGTCCATCTCAATTTTCCATTCAGGAATATTTCCCCTCAAGCTGGCACTTGTAATTTTCAAGATGAAAGCTCCTTGGGACAGTGATTATTCCACTCCAGAAGTGTTGGTACAGCAGGAGACATGATGAGGCACAGATCCTGACTGGAGCTTCTGTGAACTATTGGTTTATTTAATATGCTCTTCATTAAAAATACATCTCCATGGTCTTTTTCCTTTGATCCTCCAGTAACTTCTGTGACTGTCACTGTGTATGAATTAGAGGAGCATCAGATTCTTTTCTTTTTTCTTCCTTCGTGGATGATAAAGATACGTAAGAATCAAGCACTTGGTGGTGATGGTGCTGGATGCATTTTCATTCCACATCCTGGTGTTAGGTGGTACCGTTTAATTGCCCCTCACCCAAAGCTCAGCAGCAGGCTCTGCTGCTTTCCAACTACTGCCTTTCCCAAACTGCACCACTGCAGAGTAAACGTTAGGCTCTCAGATGGGACCAGACAGATGGTTCTCTAAAGCTCTGGGTGCATTATGCCCTCCTTCTCAGTTGCTCACCTGAAGTGCATCTGTATTAAAGCAAGCTATTGCCTTTTTTAGAGCATAATATAATCTCTAGCAACCACGGTGCCTAATTGCTCATTAAGTTGTTCCCTTCTAGAACCTTCTGTTTCAAGTCTCTTCCTTTTATTTGTGTTATCACCAGTAATAGTTTCAGCAATGAATGCAGGCGATGTGAGGGTGACTTTATGGTTCTCCTGGGGTGAGACCTCTCTGAATGAGGAGGAAGACACAGGGTGAAACCACCAGCTTGCAAATAAGCAGAGGGACATATGATGCCTCTGGCAGGTTTCTTTCCAGAGCTTGCTTTTAAAAGAAAGACTGTCTCTCTCTCCCTGCAGCACAGCATGTGATGTCTGACCTTCTTGCCTTGCCAGTTAGGTGCAGGTAGATACATGGATGCAGCAGGCTCAGGTGGAGACCTGGGGTCAAGGGGCCAACACAAAAGACTCATAGCCAGGGACTGGAGGGTCAGGCTTTGCAGCTGCACAACACTGAGCATATTGTGTGCAACTTCCTTGTCCTCCGTGGTGTATGTATGTGTGCTGATCACTCCTCAGGCTCCTGAGTGAGAGCAAAGGCATGAGGGTTCTTACCCACTTCTGCTACAAATGTTTTCATGCCTGTTGGCATGGCAGGTAATCTCATATCTGCCTCAGTTCCCCATTTTCTAATGAAAGCTGTGATAGTTTCCTGCTCCACTGGGTTGGGGGTGATAATTTTCATCACATTTGTGAAGTGCTCCCTAAACAGTGCACTATAAATGAGCACTATCAAGTCTGAGAAATGAAGGGGTGCAGTGGAAATGTTCTGTGGGCCCAGAAGCATTCTTGTGAAGGACTAAAAGTGCTTTTACATCTTTTGCTGTGTTAACATCTTTTTACAGATGGGTTGGGGTGATTTGGGAGCTTTTGGAGAGCCTTCTAAGGAAACTCCTAACTTGGACCAGATGGCTTCAGAAGGGTTGCTCTTCCTGGATTTTTATACTGCCAACCCCCTCTGTTCTCCTTGTAAGTAAACCTGAGTGTTAAGCAGGTAAGGGTGCCACCTTTGGAGAAGACTGGGAGATTTGCCAGCACCTGACATGAACTACCAACCAAACCAGTGATAACCCTCAGGGCAGAGTTGGGATTTGGTGCCTTGATCTTGCATTTTACTCCCCTTTTATTTATGTTTTGATTGGAAAACCTGCAATCTTTGGTTGATGCAAACCAGTGTTGCAGTGAACAAATCAGTCCAGCTAAAAGGATTTTTAAAACATCCTGGTCCTCAGTCAGTGCAGCTTTTTCCTCTTTCTTATTTTGGGATAAACAGACAAAGCAGTGTCCAAATTCCTG
>NW_009952441.1:165913-177741 GCF_000747805.2 Chaetura pelagica | reverse complement strand
TTCCTGCTGGACACAGTTTGTACATCATCTGCTGGGCTTGGGTAAGACTCTCAGGCAAGGAATGGCAGCAGGTTGTGTCCTGCTCTTGACCCTGCTGGTTTGCAAGGTTCTTGGAGAAGGGGAAAGAGATAAAAGAAACGTTTGGTTCTGGGAGACACAGATATTTTTATCCTTGTTGATTTTTTCTGTGGGATTTTGTGGGGGGGGTTTTGTTGGTTTGTTTCGGTTTGTTCTGTTATATCTTTTCCCAGGCCTGATGGGCAGCCAGGAACTGAAACAAAAATGAGGAACAGGGGCTTTTTTCATTTGGCCTTTCATTCTGGATATAATTTGTCAGTGTGCTGATGGCATCCTTGCTCAGAAAAGGCATTTTAAATATGTTCAAGTCCTACTAAGCCCAGTGGTGGGGCTGATATGCTCAAACAGCAGTGTAAATGTTTCTTGCAGTCAGGACCTGACTTTTGCTCTCAAACCTGGCCATGGACACCTCTGTGTTCACTCTTTTATGGGTTTTGTTCAGGCAAGCTTGAAAACTTGGCCTGGAGCAGGTGATCAGGTTGTGTTATGCTTTCCTCTGATATCTGTATGTCAGGTGGTCCTTTCAGAATTGCTGAGGTGCTGCTAACACTGGCTACTGAAGTAAGTTACCCTTCAGCAGTAGGTAATTTAGTAGAGGGGCTAGATTTCATTTGGGTTTATCCTGGAACAGCTCAAATTGTGTCCTATCAAACCTGGCTCTCTCTGTGGCTCCCTGGAGAGGGGAGCTGCTGCCTGTTCTAATGTGAGTGCCCATAGTAGCTGGCTGTGGCAAAGTGACACTGATCTGTTCTGGTCAGTGCACTGTCCTCAGCCTCAAAACGATAATATTAACATTAAGCAGAGAATGTATGTAAAATAAAACTGCTTTTTGTTGTTACTTGCAGCAAGGGCAGCCCTGCTGACAGGCCGACTCCCAGTGAGGAATGGTTTTTACACCACGAATGCACATGCCAGGAATGGTACGGGCTTCCTTCCTGATTTCCCCTCCTCCCTTGATTCCTTTCTGTGCCTTGTAGGAAGTTTTGCTTTGGACAGAAGCCTGGCTCGGGGATGTCCCAGAGTGGCAGACAAAGATTACCATGTTAACTGCTGGTAATAAGGCTGAAATTTATTGCTTCCCCCTCATCAAGCAGAAAAGCCTCCTCAAATTAAGAGACAGAAACCAGGCTGGTTGATCCATTTGCTTCTGCTGGCTGAGAAGTGTTTCCTCTGGGCAGTCTAATTGGTGTCTGGTGAAAGAAAGTCACATGGGGCCTCTCTTAACACCCAGAGCAAGGAACAAGCTACTTCCAGTTTTATTCAGCAGCCAGTTTGGTAACCATTTCAGCCTTGGCAGTTTTATAGCAGGTGCCCAGAGTCCTTGCAGGGAAAGTTACCAGCTCATAGCATTTCTGGGCTGCTTTTGGTTCTGGTGTGATGGACACCAGTGGGCTTGGGCCAGGAGCAGCAGCTCTATCCTGGGGCATGCTGTGTCAGTGGGCAAGCTTGGCTGGCTGCACCCTCACCAGAGACACTTCTGCTTCTCTAGAGCCAGAGAGCTGTGGACTGAGGGAGACACAGCATTCCTTTCAGCTCTTGCAGCCTGAGTGAGTTAATCCATATTTGATTTAGGACAAATCTCTCTTTGATCTCTCTGAATCCGTTTGTCCTTTTCATCTCATGGCCTCCAAAGAGTGATACTGCTGGGCATTCACACTAACTTCTATTTCTGATCCAGCAATAATGCTTCTAATTCTAAGTAGCCATGAGTCATTTGCTCTAGTGTTTGTGAGAGTTGGGAAGACTTTGAGTTTGTTTTCCACAGCATTCACACCCCAGGACATCGTAGGAGGAATCCCAGATTCTGAACTGCTGCTCCCAGAGTTGCTGAAGAAAGCTGGCTATGTCAACAAGATCATTGGCAAATGGTAAACTTCTTTTAAGCCCCCTTGCTGTGAGATTTCAGTAGGTGTGTGTATGTCTTGCAAAGGAGGAGCTCAACCACCAGGACTACAGGAAAATCCTGTTTGGAAGCTCAGCTGCTCAACCTTTGGAATCTGTGGTGGATCTGTCCCCCTGCTGAGAGTCATTCCTGGACTGAGTGGTATCGTTAGGAGTACACACATGCACCTTCCTACAAAGAGTTGGAGGGGGGTTTGTGTGTGTGTGTGTATATTTATAAACCCTTCAACTCTTTGTGCTTTCATCCATGTATCATGCTGCTTAATCAAAACCCACCAAGATGTTCTGTTGGAATTTGTCTTCAGCACCCACAGGCCTTCTGTCTTTGGCCTCTGCTAGATGTCAGGTTATTTGTTAACAGAGGAGACTAAATTGTGAAAGCTTCCTTTTAGGGGAGATAGAAGTATAGAAATAGAGATGCAGACATCTCCAGGGCTGCACTGAAGATTGTTTATCAAGTGTAGAAGATCAGGATGGTTGATACCAGGTGTTTCAAAAGATGTAGAGGGCAGATCCAATACTCAGTGAATATTGTCTTTTGACCTGGTGGACTTTCATGGAAGAGGATACAGAAGATCTTCTGAAAAAAACCCCAGTGTGTTCTGATGTCTGCAAAGAGTCAGGAGGGAAAAGCCCAAGAGGTGTTTCAGATCCAGCCAGCAGGGTGGGATTACCAGTGTCATCCTTGGGAATGGTGCAATTGTAACATTTGAATTTCAGATGTGCTTGTGGGCTGTAGTGAAATCCCATGGGGCCTGAGGATGTCTGAACAGTTGGTTCCCAGTTTGGAACAGAGCTGTAAGAAATAAATGAATAAATAGCAACTTGAAAACTATGTAGACACCAGAGGAGTCCTGCTTGATTAACAGAGTTAATCACAGAATCACCAAGGCTGGAAAAGACCTTTAAGATCATCAGATGAAGAGACATGGGACAGGAGCAGTGTTGGGGGATGCTGTTTAGGACAGCAATGGGATACAATTTACTCAACAGTTTCTTTAACAAGTTAGAAAAGAGTGAGTTTAAATTGTGGTTGGATTCAGTGTTGCTGCTGAAATTGGAAAGCAAGCAAACTAACCCAAGACAGTGAATTATTTATTAGCACAAATCCAGACAGGATAGTAGCCATGAAGAATCGGATCAGTGGACTGAACGCAGCAGGATGCAGCTCAGTGCTAATACATGTAAATTCATACACCCTGGGAAAAGAAGGAACTCAAATACAGATTGGTTCCAGGCAGTTGTTTGGAAAACAGCAAGTGTGGAAGGACCTGCAGGTGTTAGCAAGAAGCAGACCAGGTCTGAACATGCAGTGCACCATTGTTGTGCACCCAGAACTGTCATCCCAGGCAGGACTGGGGGGTGATACTGCACAGCAGCTGCTTCTGCCATTTGTGCTCCCCAGCTGCTTCCTAGAAAAGTGTCAAGAAATGCAAAGTACAGCAGGTAAATTGGAGTCTCATCCTAGCCTGGAATTTTAGGGTTTTAAATCACCAAGCAGAAGATTTTTCTATCCTTTCTATCCTTTCAGCATCCCTTTTAAAACCTTTTCAGGCTGTCCTGTGACACGGAGTTTCACAGTTTAATTCTATCTTTGCAAGTCAAGTGTTTTCCAGAACAGGTTTAGAATTTGTTGCATTTCATTAAACATCTTTCTGGTTTTTATGTCGCGAGAGAATAACCAGCATCTCAGTCATTGTTTGATACCTTTTTCAGTCTCTTCCTCTGTAAGTTCCCTTAAGGCTTTCTTAGAATATAGTATATTTTCATGTGGTAGAAACAGCCAGGAGTAGCTTGCTAGTATCCTGTACATAAATGAGGAAGGGGGGATCCTTGCAGTTTTAGTTACATCACCAAGATATGAATATGGCCAGAATTATGATTATTTTCTACTAAAACTCATTTTGGAATAGCTCAGAATAACACCATGAGTCATTTTAGTTCAGGTAATGCATTTGATGCCTCTTATGTTCACAAACTGTGCAGAAGTGATGGCACAAAATGGACAGGCTGCAGATGCAGGGTGGTGAGTGGAAGCTGGAATGATTCAATAAACATTAAACTACAAAGATCTCCCTTCAAGGTGGGAGAGGATGGGCATTCTGGACCTTCAGGATAGTAGAAATGAAGGGAATGGGGAGTTTGCAGTATGGAAGTGGGAGATTGGAGAGGAGCTTCACCTTGAAGGTAAGGATGGAGAATTTTCAAGCTGCATTGTAGAATGGAGTTGTCATCAGGAGCAGCTTAAGGTGTTTTATGTTCACATGTGAATGTAAAGGTCTCCCTTTCAGTTACATTCAAGTTTCTCTGTACCATCTTGGCAGGATGAATCCTCCATAAAGGCAGTGCAGGTGGCATGGTACATTTCATGAGCCTTACAGTTTTTACAGCTTAGTGGTATCAAAGGGACTTGTCATAGATCAGAATCCTTAAGTAAAACATGATGTGTGTCCTTGCAATGGCTTTGGGCAGGATGCTCCATCAGTACAGATCATTGGGACAGTGTGGGAGAAGACACCCCATAGATGGAAACAATGGAAAACAAAGATTGGACAATTGACTAGAGTGGAATCTGTGTTAGCACTGAAGTGAGTCTACATGGAGGAGTCTGCAAGAAGGATGAGAAAGGTCAAGCTAATGCTCTGCAGTCATTTGTTTGATTAAAATGCTTGAAGGTTTTTCTTCTGAGGCAAAGATTGTTTTCTTGCATACCGTTCTGATTACATGATTATTTGCTTCTTTGCAGCAGAATTTTAACTCATCTGTTTCTTCTGTTTCTAGGCATCTGGGTCACAGGCCCCAGTTCCACCCCCTGAGACATGGGTTTGACGAGTGGTTCGGATCCCCAAACTGCCATTTTGGACCTTTTGATAACAGAGCCCTCCCCAATATCCCTGTGTACAGGGACTGGGAGATGATTGGCAGGTAATTCAGCTTCTTGCCTGGTTATGTTCTTTGTTTCCCTGCTGACATTGCAGTGCTGGAAGGTAAGTGCCAATGTGGCAAACCTATTTCAAAGAACAGGGGTTAGTGAAGACAGCAACTGCTTCAGAACCAGTTACAGGCTTGGTTGGGTGGAAAGGTGCTTGTAAATGGTCACAAACACATGAACAGCCCTTCTGGATTAGGCCCAAGGCCTAGCTAATCCCTTACACTCTGTGATGACCACTCATAGTAAATACTTATAGAAAGGATGTAAGAAAACAGTTATGTGGAATGGTCCTTCTCTTCTATGGTTGTCCTCTCACCTAAACTGAAGGTTGTGTCCAAATCTTCAAGTTTAGAGCCACTGACTTAACTTCATGAACTAGTCTCTTTTCTACACGTGTTTGTATTTCTGGTCTCTACAACACCCTGTGCCAGGATCTCTTCTGCTTTGCCCTCATATTTCTGAACAGGACTTCTCTTCTGATCTGGAGATAGCCAATATCCATCCTTGCAAGGCCTGGGTGAGGGTTTCCACTGGAGCCAAAACAGAATTAAGGGAAAGCCTTGTGGGAAAAGGCAGGCAGAAGCAGGAAGGTATAGATTAACCATCAAGAGGTATTTGAATTTCATGTCTGGGAGAGGAAGTGAGGACAGTCTTTCCTTGGGGAAGAAGAAGGTTCTGAAGGCAGTGCTGGTAGCAAAGTGACCTCCAGCACTGTTGTCTGGGCAGTGTCTGTTGCTTCTCAGTTGTGATTGTAGCTCTCTGACTTCTCCAGTTAAAGCTGAGACACTGCTGACCCACTTCTATGGTGCTGATGCCCATCAGAGTCTAGGCATGTTAGCTGGCCACTAAACTTTATTCTAAACTCCTAAACCACTTTTTGTAGGAATCTTGTCTTCTTGTCTCCACTTTACCATCTACATTTAAAGTTGAAGCTCACTAAATGTCAAGCTAGGTGTTTGATTCTGAGGATGAATGAAGGTCTGAGTACCAAGGCCAACCTGCAAGTTGTGTGTGGACCATCTAGGGGTGTGACTGGTGTACACTGCCTCCCTCCCAGAGATGTTTGCTTATCCTGTCATGCCTTGAAGGCTTCCTGTGGTGATTTCACTCCACTACTCTTGGAAGCTGGTTCCATTCTGTACTGAAAGACCTCTTTATTCCTGCTCTTCCTGTTTGTAACAACCTTTTGTCTGTTTGCCTAACACCACTCTGTGCTCCAGGTCTGCTCTCAGTGCTGTCCATTCACTTTTTATTTTGCTGGCTCCTACTTCACTTGCTGTTCCTCTCCTGAGGGCAGCCCCCCACTTTTGTTTGTTGACTTGGTGTCTAGAGATACTTCTAACCTAACATTTGCAATGCAGCCCAAGTTCTGATTCCAGGTTCGCTCTGTTACTGGAAGTTTTTGTGTACTTGTGTGAATTGTGCTCACAGATCAGGCAGTTCTCTGTTGGGGGAGCACTGGTGTAAGGTCTATAAGCATATTACCCCTCTTCTAATAGTTTCACAGGGAAAACTCCATGACTCAGGTCTGCCCAAAACTTGCAGTCATCATTAGTGTGGATCCAGCTGTCTTGCTGCTTTCTCCCTAAGAAAAAGTATAGTGACATTCTTTTTAATCATGGAATCATGGAATGGTTTGAGTTGGAAGGGACCTTGAAGATCATCCAGTTCCAACCTCCTGCACAGGCAGGGACACCTCCCACCAGACCAGGTTGCTCAGAGCCCCATCCAACCTGGCCAATACCTGAAGAGAGGTTGCAGAGTAGAATCTGTGACCTGTTTGTCACCTACTTACACAGTAAGGAGAGGGAGGGGGGGAAAAAGCCTTTTTATGTTGCATCTTCCTTAGGATTGATTTATTTTGTTTCCCTCTCTGATTAATTTTATCTGAAGATACTACGAAGATTTCAAAATAGATCTGAAGACAGGTGAAGCCAACTTGACTCAGATCTACCTGCAGGTACTGTCTATTTTCATACTGGTTTCTAAGCAGCAGTGATTTTATGCTGCTTATTTTGGAGAGGTTTAGATGGCAGAGGATGATTCCATTCAATTAATTTTTATTGTTGTTTACAGGAAGCTCTCGATTTTATTAGCAGGCAGCAGGCCAGCCAGCAGCCCTTCTTTTTATACTGGGCAATTGATGCTACCCACGCTCCTGTTTATGCCTCCAAACATTTCCTGGGCACTAGTCAGAGAGGACTGTAAGTCTGGGCTTTGTGGGTGTTGGTTTTTGTGGGGAGTTCTTTAATTAATACCTCATGCTGCAGAAGCAGAAAAGCTAATATTGATTGGATCCAAGCGTATAGATCATTTCTCAAACGTGGATGTGTGTGCTGAAATACATGAGTGAGCAGAGAACTTTGTTTGGATTGTTCTGTAATAATTTTGCTCTAATCTGAAATTAAGATGATGTGACTAAAGTGGGGGAGAAGGGGGAGTCTAAGCTCCTTTGCCAGTTGTGTGAGTAATGAAATGCTGTATGTGGCACAGATGATTTTTTGGAAGGCTTTTTGTATGATTAGTGCCTGCCTTAAAAGCCTATAAATCAGGCCAGCAAGTAGAAAAGTGTGCATGAAAAATGCAATTTCCAGGAGGCAGAGAGCTCTGTGGATGTGGTGAGGCTTCTTCTGAGAGTGCAGATGCCAACCAGCATCCGTAAGGAAATGGATGGTTTAAAAAAAAAAAAGCTGTTATGAGCTTCAAGTCTGTGGCAAAGTGACTTTGCCTGTGTTTGAGAACTTTATAGCTAAATTTATCTCAGTGGCTGGTCTCTGCCCAGTTCACATCTGAACAAATTCTGACTCTGGATACCCCAGAGAGGTTGGTCTCTGCAGGCAAGAGGCATTGGCCTGACAGTGGAGAACTTCATCACAGCACCTGCTGCAGAAGAGCAGGAATCATGGGGTTGTCAGAGTTGGAAGGGACCTCCAGAGATCATCTTGTCCAACTCCCCTGCTAAAGCAGGATCCCCTGGAGCACATTCCTCAGGGCTGCATCCAGGGGGGGTCTGGAATATCTCCAGAGAAGGGGACTTCACAACCCCCTGGGCAGCCTGTCCCAGAGCTCTGTCACCCTCATAGTAAATAAGTTTTTCCTCATATTTCAGTGGAACTTCCCATGTCCCAGCTTGTGCCCATTGCCCCTTGTCCTGTTCCTGGGCACCACTGAGCAGAGCCTGGCTCCATCCTCCCTGCACCCACCCTGAGATACTTGTAGGCATTGATCAGGTCTCCCTTCAGCCTTCTCTCCTCCAGGCTGAACAGCTCTCTCAGCCTTTCCTCATCAGAGAGATGCTCCAATCCCCCACTCATCTTTGTTGCCCTCCCCTCTCTCCAGCAGTTCCCTGTCTCTCTTGACCTGGGGAGCCCAGAACTGGGCCCAGTTCTCCAGATTTGGCCTCACCAGGGCAGAGCAGAGGGGCAGGATGACCTTCCTCGGCCTACTGGCCACATTCTTCCTTATGTATCCTTGGGAAGGAATTCTGTAGCTTAGGTGGAAATGGCACCCAGAGGCAGCTTGGTGGCTGCTGGCAGTGTGTTCCAGCCTGGGACACTTTGCCTCCTTTGCTGCCCCTCAATGTTGTGCATTTCCTTTGGCCTCAGCTACGGAGATGCTGTGCGGGAAATCGATGACAGCGTTGGAAAAATCCTAAGCCACCTGCAGCAGCTGGGGATCAGTGAGAACACTTTTGTGTTTTTCACCTCTGATAATGGGGCTGCTCTCATTTCTGCTCCTCAACAAGGTGAGTCTCAGATAAATAGACCTGGGCTGAGGTGGTGAAGTCAAGGCTTGAATCTCCACATCCAGGGTGGCGGGAGGAGACCTGTACGTGGGGTTTTCCCTTACGTAGTTAGGAGAAGCCTTGAAATTCAGAGTATTTATGTTTTGAGTTATGTTCATTACTTCTGGTCACTGCTGAAGGAGGTATCCTTGACTAAGTGGACTTTTGGCCTAACCCAGGATGGCTGTTCACCTGTGGGCATCTCCATTTTGTGCTCCACTCTCAGGACGTGAATATTTTCTCATTTATTTAGGACCAGGCACAATAACTCAGCTGGGTGTTTACTCTCCATCTGTCAAATGCATATTTGAGCTTTCTGAGTAATTACAGAGAGTTCAAGAGGCCCATCTGCTTTAGCTCTCATGAAAAATAGCAAGAAGAAAAAGTATTTTTGTTACTTCACAAGTTTTCTTTTGTTTAAATTGTTTCTCTCGGGGTCATTGTAAATTGATTTTTAGAACCCAGTCTCTTCTCTTTGGAGGCAAACTGTCTCGTGGTTGCTGGACCACAGAGCAGGGAGTATCCTGAGTTCTGGTTTCAGCTGAACCACTGTGTTTGACTTTGTGTGCCCTTGAATCAGTCACAGGACCTCCCTGTTGGTTCCTCAGCAAGCTTAGCTACAAGGCTGAGTTAAAAACCCAGACATTCCTACAAAGCACTTGCTATCTCTGAGAGTGAACATTCAGGGAATGCATGATTATTCATCTCATTTTCTTATCTGCATCTAATACTGCTCTAGTACTTGAAAGGGATTATGAAAAAGTACAATTTCTACCTGAAAGTGATAATTTATTTTAGTTATGAACAGCAGTTAACATCCTTAAAGGGTAGGAAAATGCTAGCAAAGTATTTTCTGTTACTTTGGGTATTTTTTTCTTTGGTTGATGGCAAGTTGTGTTTAACTGTCACACTCTCCCTGACCTGAAAAGACACCCCTAAAATTTCATTGTGAAGGGATGTTTAAAAAGGAAAAACAACCAACAAAACCAACCAAACAAAAAATACAACCCAGAACAACTCTGGACATGCTATTTGAAGAAGCATTCATGCAAAAATGAAAATTCATTTAAAGCTAGCCTAAAAATTCCCTAGTTGACAGTCATGTCCCTTTGAAATACAGTCTTGGCATCTCCTGGATTTTGTGGCTTCTGTTCTTTCTCCAGGAGGAAGCAATGGTCGTTTTCTGTGTGGCAAACAAACCACTTTTGAAGGTGGGATGAGAGAACCAGCTATTGCTTGGTGGCCTGGACACATCCCTGCAGGACAGGTAAGTATCCACTTTACCAATTCTGATTAGTCTGAAATGAATGGAGTGGTTCTTGCTGGATCCACTGGGCTCTGGATCAGGCTTGGAACACACCCAGGGTGTCAGTCCAGATGCTTGTCTAAACCAGGAGCTGAGGCTGCTCCTGGAGAGCCACACCACCCCTGCTCATTATTGCCAATTTGCATTTAGAGTGTCTGACCAGCACTTGTGTGAGCCCCAAGCAGCCTGAGCTTTTTGTCTTATGCTCTATTTAAACCTTTTAATCTTTTGAACTGCAGTGTTTTGAGTGAGTTACATGTGTTCACACACAGAAGGACACTTTGCTGCTGACCTGTGTCGCAGTCTGGAGCAGGAGGGTGCTGCCCACACACGCTTACTGTGCCCTGGAGAATCAAGTGATTTGACCCTCTCAGCTCTCACTTTTAGTCTTTGATAAAAGTTCCACTCAGGGAGGTCTAGATACCAGTCTATTGCTCTTTTCTGTCTGTACACACATTCAGATAAGATCACTTCAAAATAATCCTCCAGTGGCACTACCAGCCTCTCCCCTCCCAGCTCTCATTAAAGAAAGATGCAATCAATTCTTCTGCAGGCAGGGTTCACAGCAAAGAACACAGATTCCCTCCCCTTTGTGAGCATCTCTCATCCCTGAAGAAAGTGATACTTCATTAACTGGGTGCTGTGCTTAAGACTGCAAACTATTCATAAATAAAACATTTTTCTAACGTGCATTCCTTTCTGGTGGCCCAGATGAGTCAGGATAAGCATAATTTATCCTTCTACATTTAGGAGGAAGCCAACAGATAGCTTAGCTCCACAGCTGAGGGCAGAAGGGTAGTTTGGTTTCATCATTTTTAAAGAGTTCACAAAACCTGCTAGGGGTGGTTTATTGGTTGGTTTGCTTTTTTTTTTAATTTGAAAACAGTCTCTTTGTTTAAATTTAAACATTTCCATAAAGCCTTCACAGGCCAAGTACAACAGCCCTAGGCCAGCATACGAGAACATGAAACTGAAGCTGACTGTTTTGTTTTCCATGTCCAAACTGAATAATGTGCTAAAAGTAAACATGCATTATAAATGGGGACAAGTAAATACCAAATTTAGGAATTCTTTCCATGGTAGTAACTCTGAGGGTAATTAAGAACATGAGTGGAGAAATCATTGTGCTGGTTTTTGACCCGTAACTGGCTGGCACTCCCCAGCAGCTAGTCTTCTGGCTGTAGGGCAGCAGTGGGGCAGTGTGTGGTGCACAAGGTTCTCAGCAGCCTGGGGTGGTGCATGGCTTTCTGCTGGAGGCCAGAGCTGAAGCTTCTGGTTGAATTCCTGGGAACAGCCATTTCTGTGCAGTTCAGGTGTTTCCACAGGTGGGTGGGCTGACCCAGGCCATGCTGTCCTGAGCCTGTGCACACCCAGCCAAGCTGCAGAGTCTGCTTAAGGCTTAGTGGGGCAGGTATGTGCCTGAAAATCCCCTCCTCCACCACTGCTGAGATCATACTGGGCACTTAAGCACTTGCTTAATTTTAAACCCTCCCTACGCTGGGCTCCCCTTGGGATGCTGCCTGCCCCTGCAGGCGTTGCACTCCCAGATGTCCCTTTGGACTCCAGTACCTTGAGCAGTCTCCTCTGAGCTCTGTCCCCAGGCTGTGCTGCTTTGCTCTGAGTTAAACCCCTGTGTGATGCTACAGAGAAGTAAATCCGTGCTAGCTACTTATGTGTCTTTTCTGCTTGTATTCTTGCCATCGAGGCTCCAGCACTGGTACCCCCAGCAGCACTAACAGCAGGTGAGAGGTTTGCCATTGCTTCTGCTCACACTGCCCTGGCCTGCAGGGCACCTCTAGTTATTGCTTCATAATTGCCTCTTTCCC